>NC_069504.1:856639288-856674288 GCF_027579735.1 Bombina bombina | reverse complement strand
CCAAAAAACCCTAATTAAAAACCCCCCCCAAAAAAAAGTCCGAACACTAAGCCCCACATAGGTACTCACGGTTCCTGAAGGTCCGGCTGAGATGGTCTTCTTCCAGGCGGTGGTCCATCAACTTCTATCTTCATTCACAGTGAAGGTGGGCATGGAGCCAGAGGTGTGGAGCGGTCTTCTCAGATGTGGGCTATCCTCTGCGGCGATCCTCGGCAGCGTGGAGACTCCTCTTCATGCGATCGTCCGCCGCAAGATTGAAGATTGAATGCAAGGTACCCCATATTTATTGCGGTATCTTGCATTCCTATTGGCTGGCATTTTCACTTCAGCCATAGGATGAGAGCTACTGAAATCTTATTGGCTGCTTATTGGGGGTTGGCGGTTTAGGAGTTAATAGGTAAATTAGGTTTAATGCGGTGTGGGGGGTTGACAGATTTAGGTGGTTAATATGTTAATTAAGTTTATTGCGTTGGTGGTGATGGAGGTTTAGGGGTTAATAATTAATTATTTAATTTGTGATGTGGGGGAATGGCGGATTAGGGGTTAATAGATGTATTAGGAAGTTTGCAATGTTGGGGTTGGCGGATTTAGGGGTTAATAATTTTAGTATGTAGTTGTTTTTTCCTTAAAACTTCATGCAGGCAGTTATTTTTTTTTTTCTTAATACTTCGTACGGGCGGTGATTTCTTTCACCAACCCTGCCATTTTCAGAATCCACCGGGATGCAGGTTCGCTGCATCCAGGTGAATTCTTCTGGCTGCGCACGCAGCCAACATTCTTTTGGCTGCCTCGCACAGCCAACATTCCTTTGAGGATGCGTGCGCAACTGGCAGCGGACATGTTACAAACGCGATTATAGTATAGATTGTGTAATGACGTCAGTCACTTGCTCCCTACAGTGGAAGACTGTCTGACACAGCCTGGAGTAGCAGATTACCTAACTGAATCAGGATAGACACCTAAATGTGCTCTGCACTACTTACGAGTTACCAGCTGCACTACTCTAGGGAAAGGGAGATGCTGGTTGCACCATGGCCTTGAAACCAAATTAATGAAGAGGGGAGAGCAGCTTCCAATAAATTGATTAGCCCTTGAGTAGCAAAAGACTAGGCCCACAGGTTACACTCCCTAAGTGAGTGGGGGGAGACATGGGTTTTTATTGTGTATCTATCACCCCTTTACTATACACAAACAATTACTTTAAAAATTAAATGGAGCCATGACAGGCATCAGTAACTGACCTCACCTTTAACCCCTTAATGACCGAGGACGTGCAGGGTACGTCCTCAAAAAAAAGGCAGTTAACGCCTGAGGACGTACCCTGCACGTCCCTCGGTGTGGAAAGCAGCTGGAAGCGATCCTGATCGCTTCCAGCTGCTTTCCCGGTATTGCAGTGATGCCTCGATATTGGAGGCATCCTGCAATAACCTTTACATGGCCATCCGATGCAGAGAGAGCCACTCTGTGGCCCTCTCTGCACCGACATCGATGGCCGGTATCGTTGGTGGGTGGGAGCCGACCTTGGGAGGCGGTGGGCGGCCATCGGTGTGGCTGTTTAAGGTGGAGGGGGGCGGGATCGGGGGCGGAGCTGACGGGGGCGCGCGCGCGGGCGGCGCTTGCACGGGGCGGGAGCGGGTGGAGCCGCTATACTACAGAAACGTTTAAATACACATGTGGGGCAAAAGGGCACTAAAATATAAATCAAAATAATAACAAAGTGATTTTGGAGTGGTGGAGGGTTGGTCTTGGGTGGGGGGAGAAGCTACACTACAGAAAAAGGGATTTTTTGTAAAAAAAAACCAACACTTTTTTCTTAACTGGGTACTGGCAGACAGCTGCCAGTACCCAAGATTGCGCCCATTAAGGCAGAGGGGGAGGGTAGACAGCTGTTTGGTGGGGATCAGTGAGGTTGGGGGCTAGAGGGGGAATCCTACACAGCAGCATATGTAAATATGCTAAAAAAAAAACCAAACTAAAAAGCCCAAATATACCTTTTATTTTAGTACTGGCAGAGTTTCTGCCAGTACTTAAGATGGCGGGGGACAATTGTGGGATGGGGGGAGGGAAGAGAGCTGTTTGGGAGGGATCAGGGGGTCTGATGTTTCAGGTGGGAGGCTGAGCTCTACACTAAAGCTAAAATTAACCCTGCAAGCTCTCTACAAGCTACCTAATTAACCCCTTCACTGCTGGGCATAATTCACGCGTTGTGCGCAGTGGCATTTTGCGGCCTTCTAATTACCAAAAGCAACACCAAAGCCATATATGTCTGCTATTTCTGAACAAAGGGGATCCCAGAGAAGCATTTACAACCATTTGTGCCATAATTGCACAAGCTGTTTGTAAATAATTTCAGTGAGAAACCTAAAGTTTGTGAAAAAGGGAACTTTTTTTTTATTTGATCGCATTTGGCGGTGAAATGGTGGCATGAAATATACCAAAATGGGCCTAGATCAATACTTTGGGTTGTCTACTACACTACAGCTAAAATTAACCCTACAAGCTCCATACAAGCTCCCTAATTAACCCCTGCACTGCTGGGCATAATACACGTGTGGTGCGCAGCGGCATTTTGCGGCCTTCTAATTACCAAAAAGCAATGCCAAAGCCATATATGTCTGCTATTTATGAACAAAGGGGATCCCAGAGAAGATTTTTCAACCATTTATGCCATAATTGCACAAGCTGTTTGTAAATAATTTCAGTGAGAAACCAAAAGTTTGTGAAAAAAATTGTGAAAAAGTGAACGTTTTTTTGTATTTGATCGCATTTGGCGGTGAAATGGTGGCATGAAATATACCAAAATGGGCCTAGATCAATACTTTGGGATGTCTACTAAAAAAATTATATACATGTCAATTGATATTCAGGGATTCCTGAAAGATATCAGTGTCCCAATGTAACTAGCGCTAATTTTGAAAAAAAAAATGGTTTGGAAATAGCAAAGTGCTACTTATATTATGGCCCTATAACTTGCAAAAAAAGCAAAGAACAAGTAAACATTCGGTATTTCTAAACTCTGGACAAAATTTAGAAACTATTTAGCATAGGTGTTTTTTGGTGGTTGTAGATGTGCAACAGATTTTGGGGGTCAAAGTTAGAAAAAGTGTGTTTTTTTCCATTTTTTTCCTCATATTTTATAATTTTTTTATAGTAAATTATAAGATATGATGAAAATAATGGTATCTTTAGAAAGTCCATTTAATGACGAGAAAAACGGTATATAATATGTGGGGGGTACAGTAAATGAGTAAGAGGAAAATTACAGCTAAACGCAAACACCGCAGAAATGTAAAAATAGCCTTGGTCCCAAACGGACAGAAAATGGAAAAGTGCTGTGGTCATTAAGGGGTTAAAAGAAACATCTAGGAAGTAGCGAACAAGCCCTCTTTTCCACGCCCCTGGTTCCTATGCTTGCATTCTCATCATTTACATATGATTTTACAAGTATTTGATCATTCTATTCCAATTTCTGACAAGCTACAAAGGCATAATATCTCTCTATACATTAAGTTTCAGAGAATAGCATATGGATTTGAGAAATTTGTTTCTCTATTCTATTTTTAATTAATCAAATCATGGTTTATTACTTCTTGAGAATTATGCAATGTCTGTATGTCTCCAAAAGCTAGGCAATGACAGGCACTAGAAGCAAGCGACTCTGTTGTTCAGTTAGATATATGGTTGCCAAGTACAGTGGTATGCCAGTATGGGAATACAGACTCTTTGATTAAAAAAAAAAAGTTAAAGGGACCTGAAACCCACATTTTTCTTTCATGATTTAGAAAGAGTATGCAATTTTAAACAACTTTCCAATTTACTTCTGTTATCTAAATAGGCTCAGTAGCTGCTGATTGGTGGCTGCACGTAGATAATTTTTGTGATTGGCTCACCCATGTGTTGCTATTTTTTTCAACAAAGGATATCTAAAGAATGAAGCAAATTAGATAATAGAAATAAAATGGAATGTTTTTTAAAATTACATGAATCATGAAAAAAAATTGGGTTTCATTTAGTTTAATATATAGCTGCGGTGCCTTCAGTTATTTTCCATGTACCGGTAAGACTTTGCTAATAAATAAGATCTGACAGGTCTATTGGGCAAAACGTCTCAGTGTTATGCCAATTATTCCTTGTAAGATGAGAATCAGAACAGCATCCTAATTAAATTCTGCTATCTGACTGTGTACAGCTCTGTGCTTGTTTACATCTAGATGAGAAGGCATTTTCAGTTCTATCATACTCAAAGAAAATAAGTCTTTAAATAAACCTATGGAAGTTAATGATTGACTGTTGTGTTTGAGATACTATTTTCTTTTTTTAAATGAACATATTAATGATCTATCTCCTATATATTTATCTCTACATCTATGTATCTATCCATCCATCTATCTAGTATCTAATGATCAATCTGTCTATCTATCTTACTGGCATTTGTTTGTTTCCTTTTAATTTAGATAAAAATCCTAACTTGAACCTACACTGTACAATAATCAAAGGAAGCTACCACACACATTTTGTTTCTTCACCCTCTCTTCAACCTTAAACCTGTGGACTGTAAGCTTTTCTTAGCAATGCCCTTATTCTTCTGTATTAAAGGGACAGTAAAGCCAAAATTAGACTTTCATGATTCAGATGGAGCATGCAGTATTAACAACTTTCCAATTTACTTCAATGACCAATTTTGCTTTATTCTCTTGATATCCTTTATTGAAAAGTCATCTCCAGAGCAACAATGCACTACTGGAAGCTAGCTGAACACATTTAGTGAGCCATTGACAAGTCATATGTGCATATCTACCAATCACCAGCTAGCTCCCATGTACTGTGTATGTGTTATAAGTGAGTGTGTGACTGGGTTTGTGTGTGTATGTTTGTATGTATATGTGTGTATGTATATGTGTGTATGTTTGTGTATGTGTGTAAGTGAGTGTGTGACTGGGTTTGTATGCGTGTATGTGTGTCTGTACGTGTGTGAGTGTGTGTATATGTGTGTGAGTGAGTGTATGTATGTGTGTGAGTGTGAATGTGTGAGTGAGTGTGTGACTGGGTTTGTGTGTGTATGTGTTTTTGTGTATGTGTGTGTAAGTGTTTAAGTGGGTGTGTGACTGGGTTTAATGTGTGAATGTGTGTATGTGTATGAGTGAGTGAGTGCATATGTGTGTTTGTGTATGAGTAAGTGTGTTTATGTGTGTGGGTGTATGAGCGATTGTGTGAATGTGTGTGTGCGTATGTGTGTGTGCGTTTGTGTGTGTGAGTGAGTGACTGGGTTTGTGTGTGTGTGTGTGTGTGTGTGTGTATGAGTGAGTGTATGTATGTATGAGTGTGCATATCTGTGTATGAGTGAGTAACTTTTTCCGTATTTAATGTGAGGTAGGCACATAACTAATGTTGTTCCTCTTCAAATGTGTGGACAGTGCTCATCACCACATGATGGGGAGGAGTCTACGTGGAATTTACATGAATTTAGACAAAGAGACTAACCGTTAGTAATAAACATTGACTAAAAAAATTACTTATTTTTGCTAATAATCCCTTTACGTGTGTGGTATATCAAAGGGACAGTCTAGTCAAAAGTAAACTTTTAGGATTCAGATAGGGCATAGAGTTTTTCACAGTTATACCGTGCTAGTTCATGTGTGCTATATAGATACAATTGTGCTCACTTCCGTAGAGTTATTTATGACTCTGCACTTATTGGCTACAATGCAAGTATGTCAAAAGAACTGAAATAAGGGGGCAGTCTGCAGAGGCTTAGAAACAAGGTAATCACAGAGGTTAAAGTATATTAATACAACCGTGTTTGTTATGCAAAACTGGGTAATGGGTAATAAAGGGATTATCTTTTTTAAACAATACAAATTCTGGAGTAGACTGTCCCTTTAATGTATTTAAAAAAATATATCTATCTCACAAGGGGTTTCTTTTGGACTATATTATACTAATAAGAGAAAATGAATTATATAATATAAGTAAATTAAAAAAATATTTAAAATGGTGTGCTCAATCTGGATCGTGAAAGTTTAATTTTGCCTTTACTGACGCTTTATTTTTTTAAATTTTTTTAGTAAACTAAAAAATGGATGTAAGTACACACACGCAAACAAAACACACAGCATTTTAAATGCAAACAATAAAGCACACAAATAAAATGACACATTTATTTGTACACTCACCAAGTCCAAGACATGAAACTCTTAATCCTGATTTTCCCAGATTTCTGTTGAAAGACACAAGACATTAGAAATGTATCCCTTATATAAATAACAAATAATTTACCCACAGTTAATCACACATTAGTTTATAAAGATATACTATGACCTTAATTATTTCTATAAATAGGGGTCAGTGTCAGTGAAATATAACACACATTTTTTGCTGATTGATGCAATCTGATTTTATTCCAGGAGCATATATCTGATGATACAGAGCAATAACTCTAAAGGATGAGAAAAAAAAAAAAAGCAATTACTTCATCTCGGACTTGAAGCATAATTCACGGATAGTTATGTACATGTCACAGCATTATGCTTCAGTTTGATAAAGTTTTCCCTCAGTTCCCTACTTGGTTATTTGTGTCTTCACATGCATGATATTATAAAAAAAAAAATGCTAACAAAAGACACTCAGCAAAAATGAACACAATATATATTTTATATAAAACTGACAATTATCCTTGCGAAGTGTCATTTAGTTTTCTCCATTGTAAATTCACAACATTGAAACACTGTTTAATCAATAAATTAGAAACCACTATAATTCTCATTTGTGTATATATATATATATATATATATATATATATATATATATATATATATAATATATATATATATATATATATATATATATATATATATATATATATATATATATACAGTGGGGCAAAAAAGTATTTAGTCAGCCACCAATTGTGCAAGTTCTCCCACTTAAGAAGATGAGAGAGGCCTGTAATTTTCATCATAGGTTTACCTCAACTATGAGAGACACAATGTGGAAACAAATCCAGACAATCACATTGTCTGATTTGGAAAGAATTTATTTGCATATTATGGTGGAAAATAAGTATTTAGTCACCTACAAACAAGCAAGATTTCTGGCTCTCACAGACCTGTATCTTCTTCTTTAAGAGCCTCCTCTGTCCTCCACTCATTACCTGTATTAATGGCACCTGTTTGAACTTGCTATCAGTATAAAAGACACCTGTCCACAACCTCAAACAGTCACACTCCAAACTCCACTATGGTGAAGACCAAAGAGCTGTCGAAGGACACCAGAAACAAAATTGTAGACCTGCACCAGGCTGGGAAGACTGAATCTGCAATAGGCAAGCAGCTTGGTGTGAAGAAATCAACTGTTGGAGCAATAATTAGAAAATGGAAGACATACAAGAACACTGATAATCTCCCTCGATCTGGGGCTCCACGCAAGATCTCATCCTGTGGGGTCAAAATAATCACAAGAACAGTGAGCAAACATCCCAGAACCACACGGGGGGACCTAGTGAATGACCTGCAGAGAGCTGGGACCAACGTAACAAAGGCTACCATCAGTAACACACTACGCCGCCAGGGACTCAGATCCTGCAGTGCCAGACATGTCCCCCTGCTTAAGCCAGTACATGTCCGGGCCGATCTGAAGTATGCTAGAGAGCATTTGGATGATCCAGAAACGGATTGGGAGAATGTCATATGGTCAGATGAAACCAAAGTAGAATTGTTTGGTAGAAACACAACTCGTCGTGTTTGGAGGAGAGAGAATGCTGAGTTGTAACCAAAGAGCACCATACCTACTGTGAAGCATGGAGGTGGCAACATCATGCTTTGGGGTTGTTTCTCTGCAAAGGGAACAGGAACGACTGATCCGTGTACATGAAAGAATGAATGGGGCCATGTATCGTGAGATTTTGAGTGCAAACCTCCTTCCATCAGCAAGGGCATTGAAGATGAAATGTGGCTGGGTCTTTCAGCATGACAATGATCCCAAACACACCGCCTGGGCAATGAAGGAGTGGCTTCGTAAGAAGCATTTCAAGGTCCTGGAGTGGCCTAGCCAGTTTCCAGATCTCAATCCCATAGAAAACCTTTGGAGGGAGTTGAAAGTCCATGTTGCCCAGCGACAGCCCCAAAACATCACTGCTCTAGAGGAGATCTGCATGCAGGAATGGGCCAACATACCAGCAACAGTGTGTGACAACCTTGTGAAGACTTACAGAAAACGTTTGACCTCTTTCATTGCCAACAAAGGATATATAACAAAGTATTGAGATGAACTTTTGATATTGACCAAATACTTATTTTCCACCATAATATGCAAATAAATTCTTTCCAAATCAGACAATGTGATTGTCTGGATTTGTTTCCACATTTTGTCTCTCATAGTTGAGGTATACCTATGATGAAAATTACAGGCCTCTCTCATCTTCTTAAGTGGGAGAACTTGCACAATTGGTGGCTGACTAAATACTTTCTTGCCCCATATTTATATAAGAAGTGTTGTCAGCAACTAACAATATTACCAGTAAAGGGCTAGTAACAATGACCTGTTTTAGTATTGACAGGCCATAGGTGCAGGAGAAAAAGTTAAAGAAATGTACTACAAGAAAAAGACAAAAAAAGCAGTTCCTATCCAGCACTAACTATGCCTCAAAATCTATGGATAAACTACCTAGGTCTAATAAACCTCAACATACCCAAAAGAAAATGTTGATACATTAAATTCACTGCTAACAAGGGGGAGCATATATAAAGCATTTATTGGAGAGACCACAAGGCAAAAAATATCACAAATATTGCAACTCCTCATCATAGTGCACTATGAATCCCCAAATTTGTTCAAAGATATTATTATTAGAGAGCTCTCAAACCAATAATTTAAATAATAAAGCAAAAATGTTCCTGTTGAAATTCACAGAAAAATTCCACAATTTCCAGCACTACGATAAAGAAGTTCCATTGAATAAAGAAATATACAATTACCCACGTATGGGTACAAGGTGGATAGTCTGAGTATGTCAGGATAAATGATGCGAAACAGCTACTACCCTTTACTTTAACAATTGCACAATTTCCTGTGCACTGGTAGTCATAGCTGTTTTATTAATGGCAATTCCACAATTAGACACTCTTGAACAACCGCCGTAGCGGAAAGTATTTGCAATTTCTTTGAAGGAGTCCCACTATCGCAGTTCAACACCTCCTGGGTGCATCTGTTTGTTTCCATTGATATCTACAAACAACTTGTGTAAATTCCAGGGTGTTCGTCTCCTCAAGTATTCGCTTCCTCGGTTCAGTGGTTTAGTAGGGATTTAATAAAGAACGCAACCTGATTTATCCTCAGCACACATCCACTGTTAATAGCGTCTGTCTGGGTTCCTCCAACAAACACAAATTGCCAGCTACGCGCGTTTCACCCCTTAGGCTCTGGGGCTTCTTCCGGCTCCAATAAAGATCACATGACTGGGAATAACTAGAATCTCTTTTTAAAGACAAGGACGCGGAGGAAAACTCCTCCCATTTTGAAGCCTTTGAAAAATAGTTGCAAATTTTTGGGGTAAAATGGTAACATCTATATAACAATAAAGATTTTTGTTACTTATATTTGGATACTATATTACATTATGTACAACAATTGAAATACTTTTAAGTTATACATTGATAATACTTTGTTATTTAATTTGCTTCCCTTTGTTGCATTGTGAATAATTTTTGGCAGGCTATAATACTGCAAACACTAAGAAAACTTAGGGATATTATTACGATCCTAAGGATCATATATGCTGTTTCTGTTATATTAATCATAGCAGATAGGGAGTTTTTTGAAAGCCTGTTTTATTCAAATTTAATAATAATTAATTAATAATTGTCAATTTTTTGACATATACTATTATTAGTGTTAGGTTCCCCTTAGAGTTGGGACCATGACATGCATTACTCCCCATCATCTCCACCATATTTTAATTATTTTCAGAAAGGATTTACATTTTTTGTGTACACTCATGTAATTCATTCACCCAGAAAACATGCATAGTTTATCTCTGCATTCATTCCTAGTGGTGCAAGCGATTTCAAATTATAAATCCATTTACATTCATTTTGCAATAATAGTTTGTCTAAATTTCCTCCTCTTTCATGAAGGTCAATTTTCTGAAGACCCCTAAATTTAAGTTCTTGTTTATTACTATTATGTTTAAGAAAGAAATGTCTTGCTACACTGCTAGTATCTAATAATTTATTTTTAATATCTCTCTTACGTTCTTTTATTCTTTCCTTTAACTCCCTGTAGGTTTTCCCTACGTAATAACAAAGGCAGCTGCAGTAAACTAAGTACACTACTCCTTCACTAAGACAATTTATATGTCCCTGAGTGTGCCATTGTTTACCAAATTTATCAATAAAATTTTTCCCAGTTTCAAACTTTTGAAAACAAACCACATGACAATACACTTGATATAAGAGACCGCCAAACCTTATTAAGTCTGGAAGATTTGGCCTCAGAAGGGAGTACTCAAGAACAAACTATTATTGCAAAATGAATGTAAATGGATTTATAATTTGAAATCGTTTGCACCACTAGGAATGAATGAAGAGATAAACTATGCATGTTTTCTGGGTGAATGAATTATGTGAGTGTACACAAAAATTTTAAATTCTTTCTGAAAATAATTAAAATATGGTGGAGATGATGGGGAGTAATGCATGTCAGGGTCCCAACTCTAAGGGGTCCCTAACAGTAATAATAGTATATGTCAAAAAATTGACAAGTATTAATTATTATTAAATTTGAATAAAACAGGTTTTCAAAAAACTGCCTATCTGCTATGATTAATATAAAAATCTTGTTCCATTCCTTGTGTTCTATCTCTAGACCCAGCTCGTCTTGCCAAGTGTGTGTATAGTTTGGAAGGTAAAGGTCCCCACCCAGCAGCAGAAGTTTATACAATCGTGAGATCAAGTGAGTCGGGTGGGGAGTCATCGTACAAAGGGTCTAAAAGGGAGTCTTGCGTCTCGTCAGATCTGGTCTTTCCCTGTGGGTATCAAAGTAATGTCTGATCTGCGCTATTTTAAACCATGAGGCAAAAATTTCACTGTCCCATTCAGACAAATCCGTTTGGGACTTTAATTTATCCCGCAGAAGAATATTATATATTGTGGAGTCTGCGAGTCCATAGATCTTGGACGGGGGATTAGGCCCCGAAAGGAATCCCAGGTCGGGATTTTCTCTAAGAGGGGTAACCGGAGAGCTCGGGGTGGAGATATTAGGGGCTTTGTTAATCAATCTATCCCAATCCACAAGCACCTCCTGCACCATAGGATAAAGCTTGGTTACCGAGGGCCTACAAGCAGGAGAGATCCAGGTCGATAACGCAATCTTTAAGATTTTGTTATCGACCTGGATCCAAGCCTTGTGAGCTGAGTTTTGACACCACTCCACTAGTCTCTGGAGGGAGATTGCTCTTTGGTATACCCGCAAGTCTGGCATTCCCAACCCACCTCTATTCCGCGGTAGGAATATAGTTCGCCTGTTAATTCTCGGTTTTAGGTCTCTCCAAATATAAGACTCTATGGCCGATTGTATTTGATGAATGATGTGGGAAGCTGCAGTCAAAGGGATAGTCTGCATGATATAAAGCACCCGTGGTATCACATTCATTTTGACCACCCCAATGCGGCCCAGCCAGGAGATGGTTTTATTTCTCCAGTTCGATAGGTCTCTAAGGATCTCATCTCTAATGATTTTATAGTTCAGATCCACTATCCCCTTTATGCTAGGCGTCAGACAGATGCCAAGATATTTCAGTCTATTATGTGCGATTTTTAATGGGCAGTCGTCATTCAGTGTCTGAAAATCAGATTGGGGAATTGTGACGTTCATGATTTCGGACTTCAAGGGATTCAGAAGGAAGTTTGATACACTGCCAAAATCTGTAAATTCCCCTATGGCCGCTCTGAGGGACTGTCTTATGTCCGATATCAGTAGTAAGACATCATCGGCATACATGGCGAGCTTGTGCTCAGAGCCCTCCACATGAATTCCACTTATTTTGGGATTTGTTTGGATCCTACTTGCCAAGATTTCAATTGTCAGGGCAAACAGGAGAGGGGACAGGGGACAGCCCTGTCTAGTCCCATTACGGATTGTAAAGGCATTGGAAAACGTACCGTTTACCCTTATTCTGGCGTTCGGTTCGTCCATCTGACCCGGTCAAATGCTTTTTCAGCATCTGTTGAGACCAGGGCCAGCGGGATTGTATTGTTATGAGCATACGTTATTATCTGAAGGACCTTTAGGGTATTATCTCTTGCCTCACGCCTCGGGATAAAACCCACTTGATCAGTAGAGATCAGCTGTGGGAGGTACCTATTGAGGCGATTGGCAATTACTTTCGCTAGAATCTTGACGTCCGAGTTGAGTAGCGAGATGGGGCGATAATTCTCCGGCTTGTTTTCTGGCTTGCCTGGCTTGGGGATCACCGTAATATGGGCTTCGAGCATCGAACGAGGCAAAAAGGGGGAGTCAGACAGTTGATTAAAAAGGTTCAACATTTCAGGCTCCAGTATGTCACCAAATACTTTGTAATATTTGGCCCCAAAGCCATCTAGACCCGGGCTTTTACCGGATGTTAAATCTTTGAGGGCTTGTTTAATTTCTGCCAGTGTAAATGGGGATTCCAGAGCCTCAGAGTCTTGTTCTGAGAGTCTAGGGACTACAACTCTATCAAGATTCTCATGTATCCGTTGCGTCTCTCATACCCGAGAGGACGGATCTTCCCCTATTTCATCGGGACTTTGAATGTTATATAGGGTTTCATAATAAGAACCAAAAATCTCAGCAATCGATTTCCCATCCTCTCTAGGTTTCCTGTCGGAATGAGTCATACTGTGTACAAAATGTATTTTTTTTTTTTTACGTGCTATGGCCCTGGCCAGCAATCGCCCGGCTTTGTCCCCTTGCTCAAAAAATTGTCGCCTTAAAATTAAGGCTGCCCTTTGGTAATCCACTTGAAAGAACTTCAAGAGTTCCGCTCTCGCCCGGGCCAAGGTCTTGCTTAATGTGTCATCTGCTGGTGCCATCTTATGCGCACTCTCTGCCTTCTCTACCTCAGAGAGAAAATTTCGGTACTGCTCTCTTCTTTTCTTGACTAATCCGGCTTTCTGTTTGAGGAAGAGGCCCCGAATTGTACATTTATGCGCCTCCCAGATCATTGTGGGTTGAGAGTCTGACTCTCCATGTATCTGAAAGTATTCTGTTAGTGCTCTTTCAATTTCTGACTTGAAAACCGGATCATCTAACATGGAGTCATCTAGCTTCCAGGTGTAGGGTGTGGCCGGGGCATTAGACCATAATACAGTACATGTAACAGGGGCATGGTCTGACCAAGTGATAGGGAGTATGTTACTACTCATAGTGATCGTAAGCCCTGTTGCATCTGTAAACCAGTAGTCTATTCTGGAGTATTTTCTATGGGGGTGGGAATAGAATGTAAAGTTCTTAGAGGTGGGGTGTTGTGATCACCAAATATCATGTAGTGCTGTGTCTCTAAGTGAGGATGACATACGTTTGAGGGTTCTGTGGGGGATGCTAGAGACCCCGTTAGAGGTGTCTAAGGATGGTTCCAGGGAGGCATTTAGATCCCCTCCTAGGAATAAGATACCTGATTGCATTTCAAGCACTTTATGAAGAACCATTTGAAAGAAGGTCTGTTGAGATTGATTGGGACAATAGACATTGACCAATGTTATGGGTCTACCGTATATTAAGCCTATTAGGATCATGTACCTGCCCTCTGGGTCTCTATGTGTTTGCGTGAGTTGGAACAGCACATCAGCACTAATAAGAATACCCACCCCATTTTTTTTCTGAGGGCCGGAGGCAAAAAAAGCAGTGGGATATTGCTGACTAAACCAGCGCGGTTCATGGCCTGATGCGAAGTGCGTTTCTTGCAAATAGATAATATTTCCCCCTTGCCTGTGTAAGTTTCTTAGGACCATAGAACATTTAGCTGGACTATTTAGGCCTTTTACATTTATAGAGATCAATTCGATGGGTCGGGACATGACTCCCGCACGTGGGCGTGTCATTTTAATGGCGGAGGGAAAAAAAAAAGGGGGGGGGGAAAGGGATGGAGAGGTGGGAGGAAGGAGAGCAAGAAGAAGGGAAAAATGAACTGAAGTTAGAAAAGGAAATACCAAGCAAGAAAGGAAGAGGGCGACTGAAGTCGCAGTACAACAAATATAAATAGAGTCAAACCTGTGCGTTATACACTTTATACTAGTATTATGCTGTATCGTATCATACACAGATGTATATCAACCTAGGAAATAACAAACACTAACAACAAATAACAAAATCAGGGGTAGTGTTCCCTGCCTACTTACACTATAGATACATTTTTAAGAAAAATATTTAACAGTAACAAGTGCATTAGAGAAGTGCATTTTTCTCACCTTACCCTCCATGTATTTAAGAGGAAACTCATACATTGGACATCCAATACACAGTTAAGAACGTGGGTTTAAATTTTATAAATTATGTGAACCATTATATAAGGCTAGTAACCTGTACCTTATAGGGGCCAATCCCCCTACTCAAACCTGATGCCATCAGTTAGTTTCTTTCTAGTGTTCGTATGGCCTGTAGCAGTCTGATTAGTACCCATCCACCTGTTTATTCAGTGTGAGCCAACCAACTAGAATGAGTATTTAATGTGTGTATTGTTCACAATATTATTATCACTGGTGGTCGGTATCTGTATCACCTTAAGCCAAAACTAAAGAATTATAGGGGCTAAGTACCAGTACATTTAAAGTTATTTCAAGGGTCTTACAGTGATCTGATCAGTTTGGAAGTTAAATCTATATCTCGCTGTTAACTGTAATTTAGCTATAGGTTATAGCCCAAGCAGTCATATTGGCATCTTGACAGTGAGAGTACAGGCACAGTGAACAATCATTTATCAGGTGAAGCATAACTGAATTTTAAACCGACCACAAAAGTTATCTAAACTGAGTCATGACACATATTTTAACAACATTATACATAAACTTATCTGAAGTGACCCTCAGTGTCCAGTTAGTAGAGCCCCATACATAAGCCTTATGCTAGGGCCAGATAGGTCAGAGCAACTCGAGGAAGAAACACAAGAATGTTCATATTGCTCAGTCTGGGAAATGTTGTAGTTCACTGGGTTCCCCATCTACTAAGCCCTCTGGAACAACGGGAGCCTTCTTGGGGAGCCTGATATTAAGGTCCAAGGCCTGGTTGAACGCTGGTAGGTCCGCTGGCGTCTTGAGGACATGTGTGACGTTATTTTTGGTAACGATGAGGCTTGTGGAAAAACCCCACCTGTATGGGATTTTATTGGCCTTCAGAGTAGATGTGACAAACCTCAGGTCCCTTCTCTTTTGGAGAGTGGTCGGGCATAAGTCAGAATAGACCTGCAATTCCACCCCTCTGAATTCTATCTGCTGCTTGTTTCTAGCCAGCCGCAGCACATCCTCTTTTTCTTTAAAAGATACAAATTTTAAAATGATGTCTCGGGGGGGGGCCCTTCCCGGAGGTTTAGGGCGCAATGCCCTATGCGCTCTCTCTATTTGGATCTCAGGACCCCTATCTTCATTTCTGAGGTACCTGACGAAATCTTGAATATACGCTTGTATTGCAGGGGGTTCTATTGTTTCGGGAACACCTCGCAGCCTGAGGTTATTCCTCATGCTGCGGTTTTCTAGATCCTCAATTCTCTCCAACAATGTATGTACAGTGCTCTCCTGTGCTTGTAGAAAACTGGCTTGATGCTGGAGATCGGAGCTAAGGGCCTCCTGTTTTTCCTCCACTTGGGTTACTCTGTGATCAACAGCTGAGATATCTCTTTTTAATTCCTGGAACATAGATTTAAAGTCCCTCATGGCTTCTTTTATATCTGCTTTTGAAGAGAGGAGCATGATATCCTCTTTGGTCACAAAATTCTGATGATTAGACATTGTTTTAGTGTTGTGAACCAGTGCCTCAGTGGACTTCAGGTGTGTGTCAGGTTTCCCTACTGGTGTAGCAGGTTCACTGGCTATTAAATAATTTTCCATCATGGTAGTTTGGGAGTTTTTTGGTAGTCTAGTGTGTCTTTTACTAGACATCACATCTGCATAGATAGTCCGTGTTATGTGATTAGGAATGCTAGGTAATAGTATTTCTCGCTCTAATCAGACAGCAAAAGTTCTGCAACTAGATATATCCCAGCAGTGTAAATGAACAGTATGATATGTATCTTTTGTTACTCCTTTAGTGAGCTAGGCCGCACATGAGGGGGTTCATAAGATAATATAAGGCTGCTATCAGAGATACCCTTCAATATTACAACCCAGAGATCAGTGTTGGTGATATGTAACATATGGCAGAGTAGGCTATGCTGAAAGTGTTCTCAGTGGTGCTACGGCCTATAAGATCATGGGTCAGTCCGCTGGGTGATTGAGTAGGTTTTATGTACCCTTTATCAATTGTGTAATTACACTTTATCCCTGTTATCAGTTATTATAGGAGGACGTTCTGGTTAGGCTCCGAATCAACTCAGGCCGTTATATTACCTTATCTTGAACTAGTATTTGGCAATGTCTCCTCCTGCCACGTGGTTGCATCTCCCTCCTGCGGAATAGATACGGCACCCCTGTCGGGGCCTGTTCCTCTCCGTGCCAGCTGTTCGCTCCGTCCGCACCACTTGATCCCGCAGCGTGGAAGGCTAGAGTCAGGTGAGCGGATTTTGTTTGATACAGAATGCGGGTAAACTTACTCAAGATAGTCGCCAGACCCAGCACCACGTGTGTCAGGCAGGGCCGTGTTAAGCTGGACAAACTCCGGTGATGCCCAGGCAGTCTTCGCTACTCTCTTCTTGGTGCCCCTCCTAAATACATCCAGACCGGCTTCTTATCAGTCAGAGCAGACCGTCTGTGGGAGGTAGTCACCTGTACCCGATGTTTCCCGGGGAAGCCGGGCCCAGCCTCAGAGACGCAAGTTCCTGATTCTTTAAAAGTGATCCTCTGCTATGTCGCCGGGGCTTTAAAAATGCCCCAAGTTAGGGAGCAGGGTTAAAAACAATAAAAAATGCAGTTTGTTGCTCAGATTTATGGTATGAATGCACTTGTTTTAGTGTAAGCTCAGCAGGGACATCAGAGCTTTTTTAGAAAGCAGCCATTTCCATCTATGGCTAGGCTCCGCCCCCTATAGTATAGGATTTTTTTTTAAATGATTAGCCCAACAGTGGATAATCCACTGCTGGGCTAATCATTTAAAAAAATTATAAAATAAATTGATTTAGTTGTTTTTTGGGATGTTGGGGTAGGGAGCGAAATTGCATGGGTGGGGGGGCCCAAGAAAATGTTTGCCCTGGGTCTAGTCAATATTAAAGACGGCCCTGATTTTATCAAAAACGTAAAATATGTATGTAAATTACACAGGATTCAGGAATAAATTGTATTAAATATGCACAGTGTAAATCATAATTTAATTACACTGGATGTGCAAAAACACTGAGAAATTTATAAGTAGAACAATGCAAAGCGTAATTGTTGGGGTTTTTTTGTAAAATGGGCTGAACATGGGCGGGGCAGGGGCGTATATGAAATTGTCTCTCTATTTCTGTAAAGATTTTCACGCTACAGATCTCACACTTTTTCTTGCAAACTAAAAGGTGGCAAGCTTTTCTCAAAACACTCAAAATACTTATAAACCCTAATAGACAAACACATGCATTCGAAAATTATAGGTGATTGTAAGATTCTATAAATAGATTTATATTGGCTGCAGGATTTACTTTTTAAAGTGCTCTCCATGCTTACAGCTAACTTTGCTCTACAGAGCAAAGTGTCCCTTTTCAATGAGCTTCATTACTTTCAATAGGAGACATCTCACCCCTCACAGGGACTGCCCCTTTTTTTACGATAATTCCACCAGGGCAGCCCCTGCAAGGGTCAGCAAGAAAAAACTTCTGAACTTGCGAGGTTTAGATAATTAGACCCTACGTTTTTGGCTTTGGTATACAGACAGAGATAATATAAAGAAGCATCTCTGTCTACAGAAAGTGATACAATAAGGAAATTTGATTTCCCTGCAAGCTCAACCCACGTCAGTGAGTTGTGGTTTCAAAGAAAAAAAAAAAAGAAGCTATTTCATATACAAAAACACCTAAATAAGTAATTTATCATACATGTTATACTCTGCAGCCGGTACAACAAGTCATTGGAAGCACATTAAAGAGAAAAAAAATTACAATACACTGTTTTGTTTTTTTTAAAGGGACACTAAACCCAAATTATTTCTTTAACGATTCAGATAGAGCATGTGATTTTAAGCAACTTTCTAATTTACTCCTGTTAGCAATTTTTCTTCATTCTCTTGCTATCTTTATTTAAAAAGCAGGAATGTAAAGCTTAGGAGCCCGTCCATTTTAGATTCAGCACCCTGAATAGCGCTTGCTTATTGGTGACTACATTCAGCCAACCAATAAGCAAGCATAACCCAGGTTCTGAACCAAAAATGGGCCGGCTCCTAAGCTTTATATTCCTGCTTTCTAAATAAAGTTAGCAAGAAAACATAGAAACATTGATAATAGGAGTAGATTAGAAATTTGCTTAAAATTGCATGATCGGAATCATTCAATAAAAAAATTTGGTTTAGTAATTATCCCTTTAAAGCATGATATTTTTCCATTAGACCTTTAATACTTCCTCAATATGTATTATCAGAACCCATTTAATCTCAATTCTATGTATATTAAAAACATCAACCCAGTGTACATTTTCATCCTTTAAACCACCTTAGTATAGATTGTTAGAATCCCCTTAGGCCAGAGCTTGACAAACCCCAGGGAACAAGAGAACCTATATGCTATTACATATTATTGATTAGTCTACATATATTGATTAGTCTAACTATATTTTTAAAGGAATTGCTTCCCTTGCTCCTAAAATATATGTTGCCGACTCCTTGTTATTGTGGAAGGATCACACATTTCTAAGGTGACCATATTGCCGCTTTAAAAAGAGACACAAATGTAAAATACATATGTCAGGGTTCTTATACAAAACATTTCTTTAAACAGCCCTGAAAACAGTCCTGACATATGTATTTCTTTCATGTAATTTGCATGAGTCCATGAGCTAGTGACGTATGGGATATACAATCCTACCAGCAGGGGCAAAGTTTCCTGAACCTCAAAATGCCTATAAATACACCTCTCACCACACTCGCAATTCAGTTTTACAAACTTTGCCTCCTATGGAGGTAGTGAAGTAAGTTTGTGCTTGATTTTTATGATTTCTTCTGTGATAAGTGCTTCTAAGCATTCTGAAGCCCAATTCCTCTCAGAGTACATTGTTTGTCAGAGGGATGTGAAGAGAGTATCGCCTATTGATTGTATGGTTTCCCTCGTGGGGAATCTTTTCGAGGGTTCTCTGTTATCGGTCGTAAGGATTCAACTCCTACCTCCCTTTTCAGATAGACTATATAGTCTTATATACCATTACCTCTGCTGAGCTTTTAGTACTGGTTTGGCTGTCTGCTATATGTGGATGGGTGTCTTTCGGTAAGTGTGTATCATTATTTAAGACACTCTCAGCTATGGTTTGGCGCTTTATGTATAAAGTTTGAAATATATGTATTTTACTTATATTTGCCATGAGTCAGGTCTATGTGTATTTTCCTTTGCAGTCTGGCAGTTTCGTTATGGGAATCATGTTTTAGCAAGTTTTTCTTACCGGGGGTATAGTCTTTTCAATTTGACTTGTT
Organism: Bombina bombina; assembly: GCF_027579735.1. Taxonomy (NCBI): domain Eukaryota; kingdom Metazoa; phylum Chordata; class Amphibia; order Anura; family Bombinatoridae; genus Bombina; species Bombina bombina. The sequence goes on along the minus strand of NC_069504.1, from coordinate 856,654,521 downwards.
TTTTCTTTGCAAAACTTGCGGGCAAATTAGGCTCGCGAGGGCGCAAAATACTGTAATTTATTGCGTCATTCTTGGTGCGAGAAATGTTTTTTTTGGCGCTAATGTGCGTCTGCAATGACGCAAGTGCATCATTTCCTGCATCTTAGTTGACGCTAGGTTGTTTGGCGGAAATTGTGTTTGTTATGACACGACTTGCGTAATTTCCGGATGTTTGTTGGCGCAAAAAAAATTCTCAACTTCCTTTTGCGTTGTGCGTCATACTTGGCGCCAAAAAAAATAGTTTTTATTTTACCGCACTTCCTATATGATCCTTGCCTTCTTTATGCTCAGAGGGCTATGCTATTTGCTTTTTTTGCCAATTATTGCATTTGCATTTTTCCCCATTCCTGAAACTGCTATATGTGGAAATAAGATATTTCTGTTTAAATGTTATTTTTTCTTTTACATTTTACAAGATGTCTCAATCTGATCCTGTCTCAGAAGCTGCTGTAGGAACCATGCAGCATGAACACAGTTCTACCAAAGCTAAGTGTATCTGTTGTAAGTTAGTGGAGATTATATCTCCAGCTATACTGTTGTCATGATAAACTTTTGCATGCAGAAACGGTTTCTATTAGTGCTAGTACAGTGTCTGTTGTTCCTTCAACATCTAAAGTACATGATATCCTTGTTGATATGAAAAATTATATTGCTGATGCGATATAGAAGGCTATGGCTGCTATACCACCTTCAAATAAATGTAAAACATAATTTATGTAAGAACTTACCTGATAAATTCATTTCTTTCATATTAGCAAGAGTCCATGAGCTAGTGACGTATGGGATATACATTCCTACCAGGAGGGGCAAAGTTTCCCAAACCTCAAAATGCCTATAAATACACCCCTCACCACACCCACAAATCAGTTTAACGCATAGCCAAAAAGTGGGGTGATAAGAAAAAGTGCGAAAGCATAAAAAATAAGGAATTGGAATAATTTTGCTTTATACAAAAAAATCATAACCACCACAAAAAGGGTGGGCCTCATGGACTCTTGCTAATATGAAAGAAATGAATTTATCGGGTAAGTTCTTACATAAATTATGTTTTCTTTCATGTAATTAGCAAGAGTCCATGAGCTAGTGACGTATGGGATAATGACTACCCAAGATGTGGATCTTCCACGCAAGAGTCACTAGAGAGGGAGGGATAAAATAAAGACAGCCAATTCCGCTGAAAATAATCCACACCCAAAATAAAGTTTAAATCTTATAATGAAAAAAACTGAAATTATAAGCAGAAGAATCAAACTGAAACAGCTGCCTGAAGTACTTTTCTACCAAAAACTGCTTCAGAAGAAGAAAACACATCAAAATGGTAGAATTTAGTAAAAGTATGCAAAGAAGACCAAGTTGCTGCTTTGCAAATCTGATCGACCGAAGCTTCATTCCTAAACGCCCAGGAAGTAGAAACTGACCTAGTAGAATGAGCTGTAATCCTTTGAGGCGGAGTTTTACCCGACTCGACATAGGCATGATGAATTAAAGATTTTAACCAAGATGCCAAAGAAATGGCAAAGGCCTTCTGACCTTTCCTAGAACCGGAAAAGATAACAAATAGACTAGAAGTCTTTCGGAAATTCTTAGTAGCTTCAACATAATATTTCAAAGCTCTAACTACATCCAAAGAATGCAATGATTTCTCCTTAGAATTCTTAGGATTAGGACATAATGAAGGAACCACAATTTCTCTACTAATGTTGGTAGAATTCACAACCTTAGGTAAAAATTTAAAAGAAGTTCGCAACACCGCCTTATCCTGATGAAAAATCAGAAAAGGAGACTCACAAGAAAGAGCAGATAATTCAGAAACTCTTCTAGCAGAAGAGATGGCCAAAAGAAACAAAACTTTCCAAGAAAGTAATTTAATGTCCAATGAATGCATAGGTTCAAACGGAGGAGCTTGAAGAGCCCCCAGAACCAAATTCAAACTCCAAGGAGGAGAAATTGACTTAATGACAGGTTTTATACGAACCAAAGCTTGTACAAAACAATGAATATCAGGAAGATTAGCAATCTTTCTGTGAAAAAGAACAGAAAGAGCAGAGATTTGTCCTTTCAAGGAACTTGCAGACAAACCTTTATCCAAACCATCCTGAAGAAACTGTAAAATTCTCGGAATTCTAAAAGAATGCCAGGAAAAATGATGAGAAAGACACCAAGAAATGTAAGTCTTCCAGACTCTATAATATATCTTCCTAGATACAGATTTACGAGCCTGTAACATAGTATTAATCACAGAGTCAGAGAAACCTCTTTGACTAAGAATCAAGCGTTCAATCTCCATACCTTTAAATTTAAGGATTTGAGATCCTGATGGAAAAAAGGACCTTGCGACAGAAGGTCTGGTCTTAACGGAAGAGTCCACAGTTGGCAAGAGGCCATCCGGACAAGATCCGCATACCAAAACCTGTGAGGCCATGCTGGAGCCACCAGCAGAACAAATGAGCATTCCTTCAGAATCTTGGAGATTACTCTTGGAAGAAGAACTAGAGGCGGAAAGATATAGGCAGGATGATACTTCCAAGGAAGTGACAATGCATCCACTGCTTCCGCTTGAGGATCCCTGGATCTGGACAGATACCTGGGAAGTTTCTTGTTTAGATGAGAAGCCATCAGATCTATTTGTGGAAGTCCCCACATTTGAACAATCTGAAGAAATACCTCTGGGTGAAATAGACCATTCGCCCGGATGTAACGTTTGGCGACTGAGATAATCCGCTTCCCAATTGTCTATACCTGGGATATGAACCGCAGAAACTAAACAGGAGCTGGATTCCGCCCATACCAGTATCCGAGATACTTCTTTCATAGCCAGAGGACTGTGAGTCCCTCCTTGATGATTGATGTATGCCACAGTTGTGACATTGTCTGTCTGAAAACAAATGAACGATTCTCTCTTTAGAAGAGGCCATAACTGAAGAGCTCTGAAAATTGCACGGAGTTCCAAAATATTGATTGGTAATCTCACCTCCTGAGATTCCCAAACCCCTTGTGCTGTCAGAGACCCCCAAACAGCTCCCCAACCTGTCAGACTTGCATCTGTTGAAATTACAGTCCAGGTCGGAAGAACAAAAGAAGCCCCCTGAACTAAACGATGGTGATCTGTCCACCACGTCAGAGAGTGTCGTACAATCGGTTTTAAAGATATTACTTGAGATATCTTCGTGTAATCCCTGCACCACTGGTTCAGCATACAGAGCTGAAGAGGTCGCATGTGAAAACGAGCAAAGGGGATTGCGTCCGATGCAGCAGTCATAAGACCTAGAATTTCCATGCATAAGGCTACCGAAGGGAATGATTGTGATTGAAGGTTTCGACAAGCTGAAATCAATTTTAGACGTCTCTTGTCTGTCAGAGACAGAGTCATGGACGCTGAATCTATCTGGAAACCTAAAAAGGTTACCCTTGTCTGAGGAATCAATGAACTTTTCGGTAAATTGATCCTCCAACCATGATCTTGAAGAAACAACACAAGTCGATTCGTATGAGATTCTGCTAAATGTGAAGACTGAGCAAGTACCAAGATATCGTCCAAATAAGGAAATACCACAATACCCTGTTCTCTGATTACAGACAGAAGGGCACGAGAACCTTTGTAAAAATTCTTGGAGCTGTTGCTAGGCCAAACGGCAGAGCCACAAACTGGTAATGCTTGTCTAGGAAAGAGAATCTCAGAAACTGATAGTGATCTGGATGAATCGGAATATGCAGATATGCATCTTGTAAATCTATTGTGGACATATAATGCCCTTGCTGAACAAAAGGCAGGATAGTCCTTATAGTTACCATTTTGAATGTTGGTATCCTTACATAACGATTCAATATTTTTAGATCCAGAACTGGTCTGAAGGAATTCTCCTTCTTTGCTACAATGAAGAGATTTGAATAAAACCCCAGCCCCTGTTCCAGAACTGGAACTGGCATAATTACTCCAGCCAACTCTAGATCTGAAATACATTTCAGAAATGCTTGAGCCTTCGCTGGATTTACTGGGACATGGGAAAGAAAAAATCTCTTTGCAGGAGGCCTTATCTTGAAGCCAATTCTGTACCCTTCTGAAACAATGTTTTGAATCCAAAGATTGTGAATTGAATTGATCCAAATTTCTTTGAAAAATCGTAATCTGCCCCCTACCAGCTGGGCTGGAATGAGGGCCGCACCTTCATGTGGACTTGGGAGCTGGCTTTGGTTTTCTAAAAGGCTTGGATTTATTCCAGACTGGAGATGGTTTCCAAACTGATACCGCTCCTGTGGATGAAGGATCAGGCTTTTGTTACTTATTGTGACGAAAGGAACGAAAACGATTATTAGATTTAAATTTACCTTTAGATTTTTTATCCTGTGGTAAAAAAGTTCCTTTCCATCCAGTAACAGTTGAGATAATAGAATCCAACTGAGAACCAAATAATTTATTACCCTGGAAAGAAAGGGAAAGCAAAGTTGACTTAGAAGACATATCAGCATTCCAAGTTTTAAGCCATAAAGCTCTTCTAGCTAAAATAGCTAGAGACATATACCTGACATCAACTCTAATGATATCAAAGATAGCATCACAAATAAAATTATTAGCATGTTGAAGAAGATTAACAATGCTATGAGAATTATGATCTGTTACTTGTTGCGCTAAAGCTTCTAACCAAAAAGTTGAAGCTGCAGCAACTTCCGCTAAAGATATAGCAGGTCTAAGAAGATTACCTGAACATAAGTAAGCTTTTCTTAGAAAGGATTCAATCTTCCTATCTATAGGATCCTTAAAGGAAGTACTATCTGCCGTAGGAATAGTAGTACGTTTAGCAAGAGTAGAGACAGCCCCATCAACTTTAGGGATTTTGTCCCAAAATTCTAATCTGTCAGATGGCACAGGATATAATTGCTTAAAACGTTTAGAAGGAGTAAATGAATTACCCAAATTATTCCATTCCCTGGAGATTACTTCAGAAATAGCATCAGGGACAGGAAAAACTTCTGGAATAACTACAGGAGATTTAAAAACCTTATTTAAACGTTTAGATTTAGTATCAAGAGGACCAGAATCCTCTATTTCTAATGCAATTAAGACTTCTTTAAGTAAAGAACGAATAAATTCCATTTTGAATAAATATGAAGATTTATCAGCATCAAGCTCTGAAACAGAATCCTCTGAACCAGAGGAATCATTATCAGAATCAGAATGATGATGTTCATTTAAAAATTCATCTGAAAAATGAGAAGTTTTAAAAGACCTTTTACGTTTACTAGAAGGAGGAATAACAGACATAGCCTTCTTAATGGATTTAGAAACAAAATCTCTTATGTTAACAGGAACACTCTGAGTATTAGATGTTGATGGAACAGCAACAGGTAATGTAACATTACTAAAGGAAATATTATCTGCATTAACAAGTTTGTCATGACATTCATTACAAACGACAGCTGGAGGAATAGATACCACAAGTTTACAGCAGATACACTTAACTTTGGTAGATCCAGCACCAGGCAGCGTTTTTCCAGAAGTATCTTCTGACTCAGTGTCAATCTGGGACATCTTGCCATATGTAATAGAAAAAACAACATATAAAGCAAAATTGATCAAATTCCTTAAATGACAGTTTCAGGAATGGGAAAAAATGCCAGTGAACAAGCTTCTAGCAACCAGAAGCAATAAATAATGAGACTTAAATAATGTGGAGACAATAGTGACGCCCATATTTTTTAGCGCCAAAAAAGACGCCCACATTATTTGGCGCCTAAATGCTTTTGGCGCCAAAAATGACGCCGTATCTGGAACGCCAACACTTTTGGCGCAAAAAATCGTCAGAAAATGACGCAACTTCCGGCGACACGTATGACGCCGGAAACAGAAAAAAAAATTTGCGACAAAAAAGTCTGCGCCAAAAATGACGCAATAAAATGAAGCATTTTCAGCCCCCGCGAGCCTAACAGCCCACAGGGAAAAAAAGTCAAATTTTAAGGTAAGAAAAAAATTGATTTATTCATATGCATTATCCCAAATATGAAACTGACTGTCTGAAATAAGGAACGTTAAACATCCTGAGTCAAGGCAAATAAATGTTTGAATACATATATTTAGAACTTTATATAAAAGTGCCCAACCATAGCTTAGAGTGTCACAGAAAATAAGACTTACTTACCCCAGGACACTCATCTACATGTAGTAGAAAGCCAAACCAGTACTGAAACGAGAATCAGTAGAGGTAATGGTATATATAAGAGTATATCGTCGATCTGAAAAGGGAGGTAAGAGATGAATCTCTACGACTGATAACAGAGAACCTATGAAATAGACCCCGTAGAAGGAGATCATTGAATTCAAATAGGCAATACTCTCCTCACATCCCTCTGACATTCACTGCACGCTGAGAGGAAAACCGGGCTCCAACCTGCTGCGGAGCGCATATCAACGTAGAATCTAGCACAAACTTACTTCACCACCTCCATAGGAGGCAAAGTTTGTAAAACTGATTTGTGGGTGTGGTGAGGGGTGTATTTATAGGCATTTTGAGGTTTGGGAAACTTTGCCCCTCCTGGTAGGAATGTATATCCCATACGTCACTAGCTCATGGACTCTTGCTAATTACATGAAAGAAAAGGTATTTTAAGAAATTTGTAATGACCGACAACATACTGATATATCCTCCTCTGATGAGGATCTCTCTGACTCATAAGATTTTACTTCAGACATTGACATCTTATCCTTTTAAGATTGAGTATATTTGTTCTTTGTTAAAAGAAGTGTTGATAACTTTGGATATTGAGGAGTCTGGTCCTCTTGAGAATAAATTCAGTAAACGTTTAAATTCTGTCTATAAACCTCCTGTGTCTACTCCTGAGGTTTTTCCTGTTTCTGATGCTATTTCTGATGTGATTGCTAAGGAATGGTCTAAGCCTGGTATTTCTTTTGTTTCTTCTTCAAGGTTTAAAAACGTGTATCCTTTGCCAGTGGCTAAATTAGAGTTTTGAGAAAAAGTCCCTAAGGTTGATGGGGCTATTTCTACTCTTGGCAAACGTACTACTATTCCTATGAAAGATAGTACTTCTTTTAAGGATCGATAGATAGATAATTGAATCTTATCTAAGGAAAGCTTATTTGTATTCTGGCTATATTCTCAGACCTGCCATTTCTATGGCTGATGTTGCGGCTGCATCAACTTTTTGGTTGGATAGCTTAGCACAACGGGAAAAAGACTCTGATTTGCAAAGTATTGTTTGTTTGCTTTAACATGCTAATCATTTTATTTGTGATGCTATTTTTGATATCATCAAGACTAATGTTAAATCTATGTCTTTGGCTATTTTAGCTAGAAGAGCGTTATGGCTCAAATCATGGAATGCTGACATGGTATCTAAATCTAGGTTACTATTTCTATCATTCCATGGTAATAATTTGTTTGGTTCCCAGTTAGATTCTATTATTTCCACTATTACTGGGGGGGAAGGGAATTTTTTTGCCTCAAGATAAAAAGTCTAAAGGCAAATCTAAAGCTTCTAATCGGTTTTGTTCCTTTCGTCAGAATAGAGAACAAAAAACCACTCCTTCCCCTAAGGAATCTGGCTCCAATTGGAAGCCATCCTTGAGTTGGAATAAATCCAAGCCTTACAAGAAACCAAAGCCAGCCCCCAAGACTGCATGAAGGTGCAGCCCTCAATCCAGTTCTGCTGGTGGGGGGCAGATTGAAATTATTTCAAGACGTTTGGGCAGGTTCTGTTCAGAATCATTGGATTCAGAATATTGTTTCTCAGGGGTATCGAATAGGTTTCCTGTGAGAAGATTTTTTCTCTCTCCCGTTCCAACAAATCCTGTGAAAGCTCAGGCCTTTCTGAAGTGTGTTTCAGATCTAGAGCTTTCAGGAGTAATTGTACCAGTTCCCATTCTGGAACAGGGTCTGGGCTTTTATTTAAATCTATTTATTGACCCGAAGAAGGAATATTCTTTCAGACCAGTTCTGGATTTGAAGTTTTTAAATCAATTTGTAAGGCTCCCAACTTTCAAGATGGTGACTATAAGCACTATTCTGCCTTTTGTTCAGCAAGGTCATTACATGTCCTCAAGAGACTTACAGGATGAGTATCTTCACATTCCAATTCATCCAGACCACTATCTGTTTCTGAGATTCTTTTTTCTAGACAACCATTACCAATTTGTTGCTCTTCCATTTGGCCTAGCAACAGCTGCAAGAATCTTTTTGAAGGTTCTCGGTGCCCTTCTATCTGTAATCAGAGAGCAGGGTATTGCGGTGTTTCCTTATTTGGACGATATCTTGGTACTGGCTCAATCTTTTCATTTAGCAGACTCTCACACAAATCAACTTGTGTTGTTTCTTCAAAGACATGGTTGGAGGATCAATATACCAAAAAGTTAATTGAATCCTCAGACAAAGGTCACCTTTTTAGGTTTCCAGATAAATTCAGTGTCCATGACTCTGTCTTTAACTGTAAGGTTCTCTAATGGAACCCTAATTAAATAGTGTTTTTGTAGATATAAACCTTAAACCCAAATTATATAGGTGAATAAAATGAGCAATCAGGTAAATAGCAGTTATTACAATTGAGCTTATGATATACCTTGTTTATCCTTTTTATAGAATAACAGGTTTTGTAAAGCAAAAAGAACTCTGTATCAGGAGTAATGGGCTGATATATGAGCAGTTGTAAATGAAGACTGCAGTTCAATGTATAAAGCAAACACATGCAAAACAGATGGAGTTTAAATAAGATCTCCCATGATATGCAAGGTTAACAATCTAAGCACATCAGATTGATATAGACAAAGCCCTAGGTTTACTTTGTGGTAAGTAGATTTACTGCAGCAAACGTTTAGTTAGCAAGGTAGTAACAGGAGAGGCAGACATGCACTTTGAGGGTTAATGCAGCAAGCAGTTAGAGGTGTTTGTTTTCACAACAGCATTAAGTATTCTTATGAGCAGACAGTTTATGATGCAGCAGACAGATTATCAAGCAGCAGTAATAATAAGTTGTTAAAGTTCAGAGCTAACACATATACTTGCATTTAAGTTGTTTAAAGGAAGCAAAGCTATGAATACAGCTTGTCCATTGATGGCTGTTAGTAACAGAGTAGCAGAGAGAAGCGTGCAGGTCTGATTAAAGACAGCTGAAAGGTATCTGGATATGATGCGTGTCAGCTGGAGGTTGAACTGCAGTTGGTAAATAAGAAACTCCAAAAAGATTGCAGGGAGCTTGAAATAACTTTAGACAAAGATCCTCTAAAACTTAGAGATTGCAACAAAATATTCAAGCAGTGAAAGGTAGCAGGAAGTGACCTTACAAAGGCTATACAAGGAATAGGAGGAGCAATGCTTAAGGTGGTATTTAGAGTTCTTATAGGTAATGCTTAAGGTGGTATTTAGAGTTCTTACAGGTAATGCCTAAGGTGGTTTTTAGAGTTCTTTCAGGTAATGCGTAAGGTGGTATTTAGAGTTCTTACAGATCCCCCTCCTCAAGGAATCCTCTTTGAGGATTCGGAGTGTGGCTTCAAAGGATAGCATCTATGAAATGCAGAAAGTAACTTGGGTGCATGTAAATCTTTTACAGCCACCCAAGAGTTTTCCTCAGGACTGTAACCCTTCCAGGACACCAGATATTCAAGCTTACAATGTCTTATGCGGGAGTCGAGGATGGACTGGATTTCATACTCTCGTGGTCATCAATGTCAAGTGGAGGTAGAGGGTTACGCATACGGTTGGTTCGTTGGTTCGGAATATAGGGTTTCAAGAGAGAGATGTGAAAATAAGGATGTACTCTTTGAGGAGGCTTCTAAATCCAAAGTGACGGTGCATGCATTAACAATGTTCTTAATTGAGTAGGGACCGACAAACTGATTTTTAAGCTTCTTAAAGGGTACATTTAATTTCAGGTGTTTTGTGCTTAGCCAAACTAAATCTCCAATCTTATAAGCAGGAGTAGGTCTATGTCTTAAATCGTAATAATGTTTCTGATTGGTTTTGGCAATAGATAAATTAGTCTTCAGGAGATCAATTCCTTCCTTTAACTCGGTAGCAAAATCAGTGGCAGCAGGTGATACATTGTCTGTATTCAGAAGGAGTAGGGTTTTGGGATGATAACCGTATGTAGCATAAAACGGTGTTGTTTTGGTGGAGCTGGAGAGTGAATTATTATACGAAAATTCTGCCATAGGTAACAATCAGAACCAATCATCTTGTAAGTGGGATATGAAGCATCTAAGATATTGTTCTAGGATTTGATTTATCCTTTCGGTAAGTCAGTTTGTCTGAGGATGGAAGGCAGTGGAGAGTCGGGAGTCAATTGTCAAGATATTACACAATGCCTTACAGAAAAATGAGGTGAATTGAGTCCCCCGATCTGTTATTATGGTCGTAGGTAAACCATGAAGTTTAACAATGTGTGTTAGAAAAGCTGTGGCAGTTTCTTTAGCAGTAGGAAGATGTTTTAGCAGAATAAAGTGAGCTAATTTCGTTAAATGATCAACAACAACTAAAATTGTGTTTTATTTATGTGAAGATGGTAGATCTACTATAAAGTCCATAGCTACAGTGTTCCATGGAGTATCCGGTATTGGTAAAGGGTTTAGATAAGCAAAGGGTTTCTTGCGGTCACTTTTGTTCCTGGCACAGACTTCACAGGAAGTTATGTATTCATAAATATTTTGATTTATATGAGGCCACCAAAAGGTCCTTCTGATTAACTCCATGGTCTTTTGTACACTGAGATGACCAGAAATAGGCGAGTCATGGAAATGAGACATGATTAAGTCTCTGAGGTTGCTAGGGAGATATATCATATGCTTATTATAATAGTTCAGAGGAAGCTTTTGTCAGGAAGGATAGAGCAGATAGATTCTCTTTTTCCAAGGCTTTAAGAATATCTTTTTCAAGGTCAAGGGATGTTAAGGATCCTATAATTTTGGTGGGAGGTATGATGTATTTGTCCGTCTCATGATCTGGGATGTTATCATTCATTCTTGACAAGGCGTCTGCCTTAACATTCATAGTACCAGGATGATATGTGATATGGAAGTTGAATCTATCCAAAAATAGTGCCCATCTTACCTGTCGTGAACACAGGGTTTTATTCCTTTTTAAGTATTTGAGGTTTTTGTGGTCAGTAAGTATAACAAAAGGTCTTAAGGTCCCTTCTAGAATGTGTTGCCATGTCTCCAGGGCAGATTTTATGGCCAGTAACTCCTTGACCCCAAAGGAGTAGTTCTTTTCTGCTGGTTTTAAGGTTCTGGAGTAGAAAGCCACAGGATTTGGTTTGGAAGATTCGTCTTGTCGCTGTGAAAATATTGCTCCAATACCTGTATTGGAAGCGTCTTTCTAGTACGAACTGACATGTGTGATCCGGCAGTCTTAGGATGGGTGCAGATGTGAAACTTTGTTTTAAGAGTTGAAAAGCATGTTCTGCGGTAGGTGTCCATTGAAATCTCTGATTCTTTTGGGTTAACGTGGTTAGAGGCTTCACTATTGATGAAAAATTGAGGATAAATTTCCTATAGAAGTTTGAAAATCCTATAAACCTCTGCATGGATTTGAGTGATGTTGGTCTAGGCCAATTTACAATTGCGGAGACCTTCTCTGGATCCATTTGTACATTATCTGGGGTGATGATGTAACCAAGGAATTTTATTTTGTTAACATGAAATTGACATTTTTCTAGTTTTGCAAATAATCTGTGGTCATGTAATCTAGTGAGGACCCAGTGAACATGTTTTATATGTTGCTGTTTGTTTTTTGAGAATATTAAAATATCGTTAAGGTAGATAACAACACATATGTCAGTCAAGTCTCTAAAAATGTTGTTAATGAAGTGTTGAAAAGTGGCTAGGGAGTTACAAAGCCCAAATGGCATTACTTTATATTGAAACAAACCATACCTTGTTCTGAAAGCAGTTTTCCACTCATCCCCCTCCTTCATTCTAATCAGGATGTAGGCACCTTTTAAGTCTAACTTAGTGTAGATTGTGGCCTCATTAAGACGTTCAAGAAGTTCGGGGATGAGTGATGGAAGTGGGTATCGGTTCTTTCTAGTCACAGAATTTAGGGCTCTATAATCTATTATCAGTCTTAGTGTATTGTCCTTATTCCTGACAAAGAAAACCCCCGCTGCAGCTGGAGATGTAGAGGGTTCTTTAAACCCCTTTTTTAAATTTTCATCAAGATAAGTGCGTAGTTGTTGGAGTTCTTTCTGTGATAAAGGAAAAATTCGGCCAAAAGGTATGTCAGAACCAGGTTTAATGTCAAAGGGGCAGTCATAGATTCTGTGTTGGGGAAGTGTTTCCTTGACATCAAAAACATCTTGTAGATCATGATACTCAGGAGGTAAAATGACTTCTATGTGAGCTATAGTGGAATGTGGATAGCATGTTGTTAAACAGTAATGAGATTGAAGGTTAATGGTGTTTAATCACCAATCAATAGAAGGGTTATGTTTGAGTAACCAGGGGTAACCAAGGAATATAGTGTGTATTGAAGTGGGAATAACATCGAAAGTAATAAACTCAGTATGTCCCTGTTGGGTTGTGAGTAAGAGAGGTATGGTATGGTGAGTTATAGGACCATTTCGAATTAAGGATCCATCAATAAATTTTACTAAAATGGGAGTTTGCTTCAATACAATCGGTATTTTATTGATTTTTACATATTCTGAATCAATGAAAATAGCCATAAGCATCAGAATCAATAACGGCATCACTCCTGACCTCTTGATGATCCCACTGTAATGAGAAAGAGAGAGTGAGTTGACATGTCTTTTGGTTAGATTTTAGAGTGCTTAAGAGATCTTTCATACCCTTCTTCTCTCTGTTTAATATGGGACACATGGAGACAACGTGTTCTTTATCGGCACAATAGAGGCATAGGTTTGATGTTCGACGTCTAATTTTCTCTTCTTGTGAGAGTGGCCCTTTTACCATACCAATTTCCATAGGGGTAGTTGCGGAAGTTGTTCTTTTGCTGTAATGAGTAATGGGTCACTTTTGTATGAGATCAGTATGCATTCTTTCAGCACGTCTCTCTCTCAAACGTCTATCTAAAGTAGTGCTTAATTTTATTAAAGCTTCAAGGGTTTCTGGCATGTCTAACCTTGAAAGTTCGTCTTTTATTGAATTGATTTTTTAGGCTTATCTGATTCCATAGGGAATCACTAGACCACATCTGAAATTCTGTGATATACTTGGGCGTTTTCCTTGCTTTAGAGCACGTAACCTGGTCTCAGCATTTATCCGTTTGTCAGAATCTTCATATAGGCTGGCCATGGCTACAAAAAAGTTATCTAAAGAATCCAGTATAGGATCATTTATTTCAAAGAATCTGTTGGCCCATGCTCTGGGTTCCCCTGTAAGTAATGATATTGTTGTGCAGACTTTAATCTTTTCGGAATGATATGTTCGTGGCTTCATTGAATAGAGAAGCAAGCATGCATTTCTGAAATCCCTGTATTCTGACCTTTTACCAGAGAATGGTGTTGGAGGGTTTATATGTGGTTCAGGGGTCTTGGAGATACTATACCTTTAATTAAGGTAACAATGTAGTGGTTTCTGCTTGTACATCTGTGAGGCCTCTGGCCAAATAATCTATTTTTTTATTAATAGTTGCAAACTGGTTACTAATCTCATTTGCATCCATTGTGAACACAAATGGTTAGTATACAAAGGCTTGAATATTATGTAAGGTTCTGTAATGGAACCCTGATTAAATATTGTTTTTGTAGATATAAACCTTAAACCCAAATTATATAGGTGAATAAAATGGGCAATCAGGTAAATAGCAGTTATTACAATTGAGCTTATGATATACCTTGTTTATCCTTTTTATAGAATAACAGGTTTTGTAAAGCAAAAAGAACTCTGTATCAGGAGTAAAGGGCTGATATATGAGCAGTTGTAAATGAAGACTGCAGTTCAGTGTATAAAGCAAACACATGCAAAACTGATGGAGTTTAAATAAGATATCCCATGATATGCAAGGTTAACAATCTAAGCACATCAGATTGATATAGACAAAGCCCTAGGTTTACTTTGTGGTAAGTAGATTTACTGCAGCAAACGTTTAGTTAGCAAGGTAGTAACAGGAGAGGCAGACATGCACTTTGAGGGTTAATGCAGCAAGCAGTTAGAGGTGTTTGTTTTCACAACAGCATTAAGTATTCTTATGAGCAGACAGTTTATGATGCCGCAGACAGATTATCAAGCAGCAGTAATAATAAGTTGTTAAAGTTCAGAGCTGACACATATACTTGCCTTTAAGTTGTTTGAAGGAAGCAAAGCTATGAATACAGCTGGTCCATTGATGGCTGTTAGTAACAGAGTAGCAGAGAGAAGCGTGCAGGTCTGATTGAAGACAGCTGAAAGGTATCCGGATATGATGCGTGTCAGCTGGAGGTTGAACTGCAGTTGGTAAATAAGAAACTCCAAAAAGATTGCAGGGAGCTTGAAATAACTTTAGACAAAGATCCTCTAAAACTTAGAGATTGCAACAAAATATTCAAGCAGTAAAAGGTAGCAGGAAGTGACCTTATAAAGGCTTTACAAGGAATAGGAGGAGCAATGCTTAAGGTGGTATTTAGAGTTTTTACGGGTAATGCTTAAGGTGGTATTTGGAGTTCTTACAGGTAATGCTTAAGGTGGTATTTAGAGTTCTTACATTAACAGACAAGAAACGAATGAAATTGGTTTCTGCCTGTCGAAACCTTCAGTCTCAATCATTCCCTTCAGTGGCTATGTGCATGTAAGTTTTAGGTCTCATGACTACAGCATCGGACGCGATCCCCTATGCTCGTTTTCATATGAGACCTCTGCAGCTTTGCATGCTGAATCAATGGTGCAGGGATTATACTCGGATATCATAGTTGATATACTTAAATCACAATATTCAACTCTCTCTGTCCTGGTGGTTGGACCATCATCGGATTATTCAAGAGGCCTCTTTTGTTCCTCCTTCCTGGACGAGGAATCCTCAAGAGGCGAGGTTACCAATCAATATTTTAGAACTCTGTGCTATTTTCAGGGCTCTTCAGGCTTGGCCTCTATTAAAGAGAGAATCATTCATTCGTTTTCAGACAGACAATATCACAACTGTGGCATATGTCAAACATCAAGGAGGGACTCAAAGTCCTTTAGCGATAAAAGAAGTATCTCGGATACTTTCTTGGGCGGAATCCAACTCCTGTCTAATTTCTGAAAGGTGTAGACAATTGGG
>NC_069504.1:856534288-856634288 GCF_027579735.1 Bombina bombina | reverse complement strand
TAATTTCTTAGCCTTTAAAGGCTGCCTCTTATCTAAATGCATTTGACAGTTCTTCACAACTAGAGGGCATTAGTCCATGTGTGTCATATAGATATCATTGTGCTCATGCCCGTGGAGTTACCTAGGAGTTAGCACTGATTGGCTAAAATGCAAGTCTGTTAAAAAAAATGAAATAAGGGGGCGGTCTGTGGAGGTTTAGATACAAGGTAATAACAGAGGTAAAAAGTATATTAATATTACTATGTTGGTTATGCAAAACTGGGGAATGGGTAATAAAGAAATTATCTATCTTCTTAAACAATAACAATTCTGGTGTAGACTGTCAATTTCAAATTGCATGCTTTATTCGAATCATGAAAGTAAAAATGTAGGTTTCATATCCCTTAAAATACTGCTCCGCTTCTGACCATATATGTTCAAATGAATATCCTGTGTTAAACACTGATTTTCAAATGCTTAAAACTTTTGAATGGAGAATTGAAAGATCCCACAAACACTGGAAATTTAAAGTAAATTGGGTCAATATTGAGTGAAAATTTTACTATTTTCAATATAGTCATAAGAGCATATTTAGATACAGCTACTGAAGAAACAGCTGTACCTATATTTATTAAATTTTGTTATAGAGATAGATAATCATGTGGAAGTGTATTACTAGCTTTGCGGAAAAAACACGCAATAATTCTGGAGTTATAGGACTTCAAAGTGGCAATATTTTAGTTTCATATCAAATTTATAAGTTATATTGATTGGAGTTTATATTGATTTTTAAAGTAATACAGATTTTCTAATTTGATTTTTTCTTTAGATTAAATTTGTATATTTTTGAGTACTGACTGACTGAAAATGCAAACAAAAAATAATTAGAATATTTGGCTTAAATAGATTTAATACACTGCAGAGAGCCTTAAGGCATTGGTTAATGCTAAAGCAAATGTTGCTCTTTTTTTATTTTATTTTAATTCATCCACTATGACCCAGTTTCCATAGCTGTTGAAGACTGTGTAAACAAGCATCTCCATTAAAGGGACAGTAAACACCAGAATTTTTGTTGTTTAAAATGGTAGATAATCCCTGTATTACCCATTCCCCAATTTTGCATAACCAACACAGTTATAATAATATACTTTTTACCTCTGTTATTACCTTGTATCTAAGCCTCTGCAAACTGCCCCCTTATTTCAGTTCTTTTGACAGACATTCATTTTTAGCCAATCAATGCTTGCTCTTAGGAGCTTCACGTGCCGGAGCTCAATGTTATCTATATGAAAAACATAAACTAACGCCCTCTAGTGGTGAAAAACTGTCAAAATGCTTTCTGATTAGAGGCAGTCTTCAAGGTCTAAGAAATTAGCACATGAACCTCCTAGATTTAGCTTTCAACTAAGAATACCAAGACAACAAAGCAAAATTGTTAATAAATGTAAATTGGAAAGTTGTTTAAAATTACATGCCCTATTTAAATCATGAAAGATTTTTTGTGACTTTACTGTCCCTTTAAAGTCTGTATGGGGAGGTTTTATGTTACCATCAGTTTATGCAGTTTACAACAGCAATAGAAATTCGGCCTATGTGTTTAACTTCTCCAAAGTTGAAGTTGCTCAGCCAACCACAATGCATTGTAGGGAGCAGGAAGGGAGTGCACTGGGGGCACAAATTTAAATATGCAACACATACGAAAAAAACATAATTTATGCTTACCTGATAAATTTATTTCTCTTGTAGTGTGTTCAGTCCACGGGTCATCCATTACTTATGGGATATATTCTCCTCCCCAACAGGAAGTTGCAAGAGGATCACCCAAGCAGAGCTGCTATATAGCTCCTCCCCTCACATGTCATATCCAGTCATTCGACCGAAACAAGACGAGAAAGGAAAAACTATAGGGTGCAGTGGTGACTGGAGTTTTAATTAAAATTTAGAACTGCCTCAAAAAAGACAGGGCGGGCCGTTGACTGAACACACTACAAGAGAAATAAATTTATCAGGTAAGCATAAATTATGTTTTCTCTTGTTAAGTGTGTTCAGTCCACGGGTCATCCATTACTTATGGGATACCAATACCAAAGCTAAAGTACACGGATGATGGGAGGGACAAGGCAGGAACATTAAACAGAAGGAACCACTGCCTGTAGAACCTTTCTCCCAAAACCAGCCTCCGAAGAAGCAAAAGTGTCAAATTTGTAAAATTTTGAAAAGATATGAAGTGAAGACCAAGTTGCAGCCTTGCAAATCTGTTCAACAGAGGCCTCATTCTTAAAGGCCCAGGTGGAAGCCACAGCTCTAGTGGAATGAGCTGTAATTCTTTCAGGAGGCTGCTGTCCAGCAGTCTCATAGGCTAAACGTATTATGCTACGAAGCCAAAAAGAGAGAGAGGTGGCCGAAGCCTTTTGACCTCTCCTCTGACCAGAATAAACGACAAACAGAGAAGAAGTTTGCCGAAAATCTTTAGTTGCCTGTAAGTAGAACTTCAGGGCACGGACTACGTCCAGATTATGCAAAAGACATTCCTTCTTTGAAGAAGGATTAGGACATAATGAAGGAACAACAATCTCTTGATTGATATTCCTGTTAGAAACAACCTTAGGTAAAAACCCAGGTTTAGTACGCAGAACTACCTTGTCTGAATGAAAAATCAGATAAGGAGAATCGCAATGTAAGGCAGATAACGCAGAGACTCTTCGAGCCGAGGAAATAGCCGTCAAAAACAGAACTTTCCAAGATAAAAGCTTAATATCAATGGAATGAAGGGGTTCAAACGGAACACCCTGAAGAACTTTAAGAACCAAGTTTAAGCTCCACGGAGGAGCAACAGTTTTAAACACAGGCTTAATCCAGACGTCCAGGCTTTTTGCCAAAGCCTGACAAAAAGCCTGGACGTCTGGATTCTCTGCCAGACGTTTGTGTAAAAGAATAGACAGAGCAGAAATCTGTCCCTTTAACGAACTAGCGGATAAACCCTTTTCTAAACCTTCTTGTAGAAAAGCCAATATCCTAGGAATCCTAACCTTACTCCATGAGTAACTCTTGGATTCACATCAATATAAATATTTACGCCATATCTTATGGTAAATTTTTCTGGTAACAGGTTTCCGAGCCTGTATTAACGTATCAATAACCGACTCCGAAAAACCACGCTTTGATAGAATCAAGCGTTCAATCTCCATGCAGTCAGCCTCAGAGAAATTAGGCTTGGATGGTTGAAAGGACCCTGAATTAGAAGATCCTGCCTCAGAGGCAGAGACCATGGTGGACAGGACGACATGTCCACTAGGTCTGCATACCAGGTCCTGCGTGGCCACGCAGGCGCTATCAGAATCACTGATGCTCTCTCCTGTTTGATCCTGGCAATCAGTCAAGGTAGCAACGGAAATGGTGGAAACACATAAGCCATGTTGAAAACCCAAGGGGCTGCTAGTGCATCTACCAGCACCGCTCCCGGGTCCCTGGACCTGGATCCGTAACAAGGAAGCTTGGCGTTCTGGAGAGATGCCATGAGATCCAGCTCCGGTTCGCCCCAACGAAGAATCAGTTGAGCAAACACCTCCGGGTGAAGTTCCCACTCCCCCGGATGAAAGGTCTGGTGACTTAGAAAGTCCGCCTCCCAGTTCTCCACGCCTGGGATGTAGATCGCTGACAGGTGACAAGAGTGCGACTCTGCCCAGCGAATTATCTTTGAGACTTCCAACATCGCTAGGGAACTCCTGGTTCCCCCTTGATGATTGATGTAAGCCACAGTCGTGATGTTGTCCGACTGAAATCTGATGAACCTCAGTGTTGCTAACTGAGGCCAAGCTAGAAGAGCATTGAATATTGCTCTTAATTCCAGAATGTTTATTGGGAGGAGTTTCTCCTCCTGAGTCCACGATCCCTGAGCCTTCAGGGAGTTCCAGACTGCACCCCAGCCTAGTAGGCTGGCATCTGTTGTTACAATCGTCCAATCTGGTCTGCGAAAAGTCATTCCTTTGGACAGATGAAGCCGCGACAACCACCAGAGAAGAGAATCTCTGGCCTCATGGTCCAGATTTAGTAAAGGGGACAGATCTGAGTAATCCCCATTCCACTGACTTAGCATGCATAGTTGCAGCGGTCTGAGATGTAGGAGCGCAAATGGCACTATGTCTATTGCCGCGACCATTAAGCCGATTACTTCCATGCACTGAGCTACTGATGGGCTTGGAATGGAATGAAGGACACGGCAAGCATTTAGGATTTTTGATAACCTGGACTCCGTCAGGTAAATCTTCATCTCTACAGAATCTATAAGAGTCCCTAGAAAGGGAACCCTTGTGAGTGGGAACAGAGAACTCTTTTCCATGTTCACTTTCCACCCATGCGACCTCAGAAATGCTAGAACTATCTCTGTATGAGACTTTGCACTTTGAAAAGTTGACGCTTGTATCAGGATGTCGTCTAGGTACGGAGCCACCGCTATGCCTCGCGGTCTTAGTACCGCCAGAAGCGAGCCCAGAACCTTTGTAAAAATTCTCGGGGCCGTAGCCGACCCGAAGGGAAGAGCTACAAACTGGTAATGCCTGTCTAGAAAGGCAAACCTTAGGTACCGATAATGATCCTTGTGAATCGGTATGTGAAGGTAGGCATCCTTTAAGTCCACTGTGGTCATATACTGACCCTCTTGGATCATGGGTAGGATGGTTCGAATAGTTTCCATTTTGAACGATGGAACCCTTAGGAATTTGTTTAAGATCTTCAGGTCCAAGATTGGCCTGAAGGTTCCCTCTTTTTTGGGAACCACAAACAGATTTGAGTAAAAACCTTGCCCTTGTTCCGTCCGCGGAACCGGGTGGATCACTCCCATTACTAAGAGGTCTTGTACACATCGTAGAAATGCCTCTTTCTTTATTAGGTTTGTTGATAACCTTGACAGATGAAATCTCCCTTGTGGAGGAGAAGTGTTGAAGTCCAGAAGGTATCCCTGAGATATGATCTCCAACGCCCAGGGATCCTGGACATCTCTTGCCCAGGCCTGGGCAAAGAGAGAAAGTCTGCCACCCACTAGATCCGTTTCCGGATAGGGGGCCCTTTCTTCATGCTGTCTTAGGGGCAGAAGTAGGTTTTCTGGCCTGCTTGCCCTTGTTCCAGGACTGGTTGCCTTTCCAACCCTGTCTGTAACGAGTAGCAGTCCCTTCCTGTTTTGGAGCGGAGGAAGTTGATGCTGCTCCTGCCTTGAAATTACGAAAGGCACGAAAATTAGACTGTTTGGCCTTTGATTTGGCCCTGTCCTGAGGAAGGGTGTGACCCTTACCTCCAGTAATGTCAGCAATAATTTCTTTCAAGCCGGGCCCGAATAAGGTTTGCCCTTTGAAAGGAATATTAAGCAATTTAGATTTAGAAGTTACATCTGATGACCAGGATTTAAGCCATAGCGCTCTGCGCGCCTGGATGGCGAATCCGGAGTTCTTAGCCATTAGTTTGGTTAAATGCACAACGGCATCTGAAACAAATGCATTAGCTAGCTTAAGGGCTTTAAGCTTGTTCATAATCTCATCCAATGGTGCTGTGCGAATAGCCTCTTCCAGAGACTCAAACCAGAATGCCGCTGCAGCAGTGACGGGCGCAATGCATGCAAGGGGCTGTAATATAAAACCTTGTTGAACAAACATTTTCTTAAGGTAACCTTCTAATTTTTTATCCATTGGATCTGAGAAAGCACAACTATCCTCCACCGGGATAGTGGTACGCTTGGCTAAAGTAGAAACTGCTCCCTCCACCTTAGGGACCGTCTGCCATAAGTCTCGTGTGGTGGCGTCTATTGGGAACATTTTTCTAAATATCGGAGGAGGGGAAAAGGGCACACCGGGTCTATCCCACTCCTTGCTAATAATCTCTGTAAGCCTTTTAGGTATAGGAAAAACGTCAGTACACACCGGTACCGCATAGTATTTATCCAGCCTACATAATTTCTCTGGGATTGCAACCGTGTCGCAATCGTTCAGAGCCGCTAACACCTCCCCTAGCAATACACGGAGGTTCTCAAGCTTAAATTTAAAATTTGAAATTTCTGAATCCGGTCTCCCCGGATCAGATCCGTCACCTACAGAATGAAGCTCTCCGTCCTCATGTTCTGCAAATTGTGACGCAGTATCGGACATGGCTCTCGTGTCATCGGCGCGCTCTGTCCTATACCCAGAGCTATCGCGCTTGCCTCTTAACTCAGGCAAATTAGATAATACTTCTTTCATAACATTAGCCATATCATGCAAAGTGATTTGTAAGGGCCTTGATGTACTTGGCGCCACAATCTCACGCACCTCCTGAGCGGGAGGCGAAGGTACTGACACGTGAGGAGAGTTAGGCGGCATAACTTCCCCCTCGTTGTCTGGTGATAATTTCTTTACCGGTAAAGACTGACTTTTATTTAAAGTAACATCAATACAATTGGTACACATATTTCTATTTGGCTCCACATTGGCTTTTAAACATAATGAACAAGCAGATTCATCTGTATCAGACATGTTTAAACAGACTAGCAATGAAGGCTAGCAAGCTTGGAAAAAATCTTTCAATAAATTTACAAGCAATAGAAAAAAATGCTGCATCGCTTTTAAAAACACAAAAAAACTGTCACAGTTGAAATAACAATGAACTAATTCAGTTATAGCCAACAATTTTAACAGTAAATGTATGAATTTAGCAGAGGATTGCACCCACTAGCAAACGGATGATTAACCCCTCAATACCCAAAAATGGACAATCAATTTAAGATTTAACGCTTTTATCACAGTCAAACACACTGTCACAGGTCTGCTGTGACTGATTACCTCCCTCAAAAATGAATTTTGAAGACCCCTGCGCTCTCTGGAGACGTCCTGGATCAAGGAGGAAGAAGCAGGGAGACTGTGCAAGAATTTTAACTGCGCAACAAGGCGCTAAAAAAGGCCCCTCCTACTCATATTACAACAGTGGGAGACCTGTTACAACGGTTTCTATGCAGAAATATACGTTAGCCATATGGAAAAAAATCATGCCCAAAAAGATTTATCACCAAAGTACCTCACAAAACGAATAACATGCCAGTAAACGTTTTAAAAACAACTTTCCAGTGTTATGCAAAGTTATCACTAAGTCTGCTACCAGTCGCTTCTACTGCAGTTAAGGCTCATACCTTTATTTCAGTATTAACAGTATTTTCTCAGTCAAATTCTAGTCCCTAGAAAATAACTCAACTGCGCATACATTTATCAGCCTGATACCAGTCGCTACTACTGCATTAAAGGCTGTACTTACATCATATGGGTAACAGCAGTGTTTTCTTAGTCAATTCCATTCCTAGAAAATATTACTGCACATACCTCATTTGCGGGGGACCCCGCATGCTATTCCCTTTTCTGAAGTTACCCCACTCCTCAGAATGTGCGAGAACAGCCAGTGGCTCTTAGTTACGTCTGCTAAGATCATTGAAAACGCAGGCAGATTCTTCTTCTGAATACTACCTGAGAGAAAAACAGCACACTCCGGTGCCATTTAAAAATAACAAACATTTGATTGAAGAAATAAATTAAGTATAAAACATCACTCCTCTCGCGGACCTCCTTCTATGTTGAGACTTGCAAGAGAATGACTGGGTATGACATGTGAGGGGAGGAGCTATATAGCAGCTCTGCTTGGGTGATCCTCTTGCAACTTCCTGTTGGGGAGGAGAATATATCCCATAAGTAATGGATGACCCGTGGACTGAACACACTTAACAAGAGAAAAGGTTTGCATGCGCTAACAAAATTGAGTTTTTATATTTACACTTCTACACTGTGTGCAGAATTATTAGGCAAATGAGTATTTTGACCACATCATCCTCTTTATGCATGTTGTCTTACTCCAAGCTGTATAGGCTCGAAAGCCTACTACCAATTAAGCATATTAGGTGATGTGCATCTCTGTAATGAGAAGGGGTGTGGTCTAATGACATCAACACCCTATATCAGGTGTGCATAATATTAAGCAACTTCCTTTCCTTTGGCAAAATGGGTCAAAAGAAGGACTTGACAGGCTCAGAAAAGTAAAAAATAGTGAGATATCTTGCAGAGGGATGCAGCACTCTTAAAATTGCAAAGCTTCTGAAGCGTGATCATCGAACAATCAAGCATTTCATTCAAAATAGTCAACAGGGTCGCAAGAAGCGTGTGGAAAAACCAAGGCGCAAAATAACTGCCCATGAACTGAGAAAAGTCAAGCGTGCAGCTGCCAAGATGCCACTTGCCACCAGTTTGGCCATATTTCAGAGCTGCAACATCACTGGAGTGCCCAAAAGCACAAGGTGTGCAATACTCAGAGACATGGCCAAGGTAAGAAAGGCTGAAAGATGACCACCAGTGAACAAGACACACAAGCTGAAACGTCAAGACTGGGCCAAGAAATATCTCAAGACTGATTTTTCTAAGGTTTTATGGACTGATGAAATGAGAGTGAGTCTTGATGGGCCAGATGGATGGGCCCGTGGCTGGATTGGTAAAGGGCAGAGAGCTCCAGTCCGACTCAGACGCCAGCAAGGTGGAGGTGGAGTACTGGTTTGGGCTGGTATCATCAAAGATGAGCTTGTGGGGCCTTTTCGGGTTGAGGATGGAGTCAAGCTCAACTCCCAGTCCTACTGCCAGTTTCTGGAAGACACCTTCTTCAAGCAGTGGTACAGGAAGAAGTCTGCATCCTTCAAGAAAAACATGATTTTCATGCAGGACAATGCTCCATCACACGCGTCCAAGTACTCCACAGCGTGGCTGGCAAGAAAGGGTATAAAAGAAGAAAATCTAATGACATGGCCTCCTTGTTCACCTGATCTGAACCCCATTGAGAACCTGTGGTCCATCATGAAATGTGAGATTTACAAGGAGGGAAAACAGTACACCTCTCTGAACAGTGTCTGGGAGGCTGTGGTTGCTGCTGCACGCAATGTTGATGGTGAACAGATCAAAACACTGACAGAATCCATGGATGGCAGGCTTTTGAGTGTCCTTGCAAAGAAAGGTGGCTATATTGGTCACTGATTTGTTTTTGTTTTGTTTTTGAATGTCAGAAATGTATATTTGTGAATGTTGAGATGTTATATTGGTTTCACTGGTAAAAATAAATAATTGAAATGGATATATATTTGTTTTTTGTTAAGTTGCCTAATAATTATGCACAGTAATAGTCACCTGCACACACAGATATCCCCCTAAAATAGCTATAACTAAAAACAAACTAAAAACTACTTCCAAAAATATTCAGCTTTGATATTAATGAGTTTTTTGGGTTCATTGAGAACATGGTTGTTGTTCAATAATAAAATTAATCCTCAAAAATACAACTTGCCTAATAATTCTGCACTCCCTGTATGTTTTTTAAATAGATTTTTTTAAAGGGAAATAAAACCCATTTTTATTGTGATTTAGATTTAGGGGCCTATCTATCAAGCTCCGAATGGAGCTTGAGGGCCCGTGTTAAAGACCGTTGCTCCAAAACCCTGTCCGCCTGCTCTGAGCAGGCGGACATACATTGCCGGAATTCAACCAGATCGAGTACGATAGGCCGCGAGTCTGCAGGGGGCAGCGTTGCACCAGCAGCTCTTGTGAGCTGCTGGTGCAATGCTGCATACGGAGTGCTAAGATTCAGCGAGGTCTTGCGGACCTGATCCGCACTCTCGGATCAGGTCCACAAGACCTTTGATAAATAGGCCTCAGAGCATGCAATTTTTTTTTATATATTTGTATTTTATTGGTACATCAGTATGAGGAATAACAGAAATAAGACATAGGGAAAATATCAATGCATTTTTTTACATATTTGGGGAATTAATACAACTTAAACTTTAGCATATTATTTAGCATATTATACTTCATACAGTTATATCTTAAAAAAAAGAAAAAAAGCAAAGGAAAATATTTTCGATTTTATCTATAGTTATTTGTATGCGGGTCAAGAGTCTATCTTAGTCCAGTAAGTCAGAATCTAATCTGACAGTAACCCATACCAGTCTTGTTCTTAGCTTAAGGCACTTTCCTGTTTAACTAAGATTTCTTTGTATGCCCTATATTACTATCTTATTTTTGTTACTGAGTACCATTTTCTATTATCTTAAGAATTACATTCTTATTTAAAAGGATAATACATCCAAGGAAAAATTCAGGGGAGAGGGAAAATAAATGAAAAAAGAAAGAAAGAAGAAAAAAAAAGAAAAAAAAAAAAAGGAGGGGAAGGGGGTAAATTCCATTTTACCATACACCTAACAGTACAAGATCAGTATTCCTAAAAGGATAGATTAGATGTTCAATCTCTGTTGTCGGGAGAGATTTAATGAATACTGACCAGTTCTTAAAATAACTCCTAACATCTTCCTCTTGATGTGGGTCTATGTCTAGTTGTTCTAGAATGCATTGCTTTTTTATGCAGTTTTTTATTTCAGGGATACTTGGTGGTTCTCTCTTTTTCCACTTCTTAAAAATTATGTATCTAGTTGCAAGGATAGTTGTGTTAATGATTTTATAATTGACCCTTACTTGTTTTAATTCAGGGGGTATTAGAAATAATATTTGCTCAATGGACAAGAGTATCGGGGAGACTCCCAATGATCTATTCATCCAGTATTCTATCCTATACCACATCTGTCTTATTTTTGGACAATCCCAAATCATATGTACTAACGTTGTTTCTGGTAAGAGACATTTAGGGCATTTGTTAAACTTTAAATTCCCATACTTTAGCAGGTGTATAATAGGCATTATACAATAATTTTACATGTGATTCTCGCCAAGTTGACGAGAGTGTAGCTGATATAACCCTAGATATAGATTGTTGGATTACTTCAGGGTTAAAAATACTATTTGGGGTTTCTAAACTCCATTTTAAATGTATTTGTTGCAGGTTTGTAGGTCCTCTTATCGAATTTAGTGTATAGTATATTGAAGATATTGACATATTACCGGTTTTTGCTATTACTATCCAATTTTCTAATTGACCCAGATTCCAATTACAGCCAACATCATTCATTAAGCCAGATACATAGTGTCTAGCTTGCAGATAGGCGAAGAAGTCTTTTTGTGAAAGGCAAAATTCTCCTCTAATATTTTCATATGATTTGAGACATCCTCTTTCTAAATCTATCACTTGGTATATAAATTCCAGACCCATGTTCTGCCATCTTTTGAATACTGGGGATTGTAATCCCGGTATGAATTGGGGGTTGCCATTAAAGGGTAGAAATTTGGACACTCTTGTATCTACTCCTAAAATCTTACCTATTCGCCACCAAGCTATGATTGGGTTAACAATAGTTTTGATTTTCTTAATCTCTTGGGGTATAAGACTACGTTTATAGTGAGTTAGTGCTGTAGGTAGAAAAGGAAATGTTATATTTTGATCTAATTCATTATTTGTAACATAGTCTCTTTTATGTACCCAATCAATAACAGTTCTAGCAAGAAACACATAATTGTAGATTTGTACGTCTGGGAGTGCCATACCCCCAAACTTTTTTGGGAGCATGAGTTTTTGTAATGCAATTCTAGGTTTTTTATATTGCCAAATAAAACCTCTTAATGCTTTGTTAAGGTTACGAATATTGTTTCCCTTTAGGAATAGGGGTATATTTTGAAGGACATAGAGTATTTTAGGGAGGAGTACCATCTTATAGAGGGCTATATGACCTGATATTGAAAGCGGGAGGTTTTTCCAGCTTAACATATGTTCTTTGATTTTGGATAATACTGGGCTTATATTTAGTTTATACCATGACTCAGGGTCCGGTGAAATATGCATGCCTAAATATCTAAGCGAGTGCGTAACCTCAGTAAAGGGTAGGTTCTCTATTGATTCTGGTGTTTTTTTGATCCAAAGTAGCTCAGACTTAAAAGTATTCATTTTATAGCCTGAGAAGGCTCCAAATTTTTTAATAATTGTCATAAGTTTAGGTATATTTCGTTTAGTATTGCTTATATATACTAGAACATCGTCGGCATATAGGGCTATTTTAAGCTCTTTTTTTTACCAATTTTTACCCCCTCCAGATCTTATTGCAGTGGCTAATGGTTCAATAATTATATTAAATAGTAACGGGGAGAGGGGGCAGCCCTGTCTTGTTCCCCTTTTAAGCTCAATAATTGGTGATTTTAATCCATTTACTATTAATCTTGTAGATGCTTTTTTATATAAGCTATTGATAAATTTCGGGAATTGATCTTTAAAGCCATATTTGTGTAAAGAAGATAACATATGATCCGTATTAACTGAGTCAAATGCCTTTTCGGCGTCAATCGCTAGGATCGCTAAGTCATCAGTATCTTTTTTTTATGCTTCTGGTCTCAACTCTAAATTCTTAAATTATTCTATAGTGGAAAAAACTTCCCTTATTTTTGCTGAAGAATTCCTGTTTGTCATAAATCCTGCTTGATCTTTATGGATAATATGTGGGAGAAGGATTTGTAGTCTTTGTGCTAAGATTGCTGTAAGTATTTTGTAGTCAGTATTAAGCAACGCAATTGGTCTATATGATTCTTTTTGATTGGGGTCCTTACCCGGTTTCAATATCAGTGAAGTAAATGAAACAGAAAAAATTGGGGAGATTGTTTTACCATGAATATATATATCATTGTATAAGTTAGTTAAATGTGGGACTAATTGTGGTGCCAAGATTTTATAGTACTCATTAGGTAGAGCATCAGGGCCAGGAGCTTTATTTGAGGGAAGCTGTTGTATGGTTTTATTTACCTCTGATTCAGTAATAGGCATATTCAGAGTATGTAATAAATCAGGTGGTAGAACTGGGTATATTATTTCTCTCCAAAACTCCTCACTTTGTCTGAGGTTCGGGTTTTTAAGCGAGTATAGATCTTGATAATAATCTGTAAAGATTTTCAATATCTCCTCTGTTAATGTTATCGATTTTTCCTTATCTTGGATAAGTTCAATCATGGATGATCCCTTATCTCCTTTTATCAAGTTTGCTAAGAGTTTCCCTGTTTTATTACCATATCTGTGCATCTTAGCCTGGAATTTCACTTCTTTTTGAGTGGTCCTGTAGATCATAAGAGTATCTCTATCTTTCTTAGCCTGGGTATATCTTGACCAATTCTCTGCTGTCTTAGGCCTAGATTTGGGGTTTGGCGTTAGCCGTGAAAACCAGCGTTAGAGGCTCCTAACGCTGGTTTTAGGCTAACTCTGGTATTTGGAGTCACTCAAAAAAGGGTCTAACGCTCACTTCTGATGGAATCAGCCAATCAGATTTAGCTCGGAACAGCCAATAGAATGCGAGCTCAATCTGATTGGCTGATTGGATCAGCCAATCGGATTGAACTTGATTCTGATTGGCTGATTCCATCAGCCAATCAGAATATTCCTACCTTAATTCCGATTGGCTGATAGAATCCTATCAGCCAATCGGAATTCGAGGGACGCCATCTTGGATGACGTCATTTAAAGGAACCGTCATTCGTCGTTCAGTCGTCGGCCAGGATGGATGTTCCGCGTCGGAGGTCTTCAGGATGCTGCCGCTCCGCTCCAGATGGATGTCGATAGAAGATGCCGCCTGGATGAAGACTTCAATCGAATGGAAGATCTCTTCTGCCCCGCTTGGATGAAGACTTCAATCGGATGGAAGACCTCTTCTGCCCCGCTTGGATGAAGACTTCTACCGGATCATGGACATCTTCAGCCCCCCGCTTGGGCTTGGATCAGGACATCGGAGGAGCTCTTCAGGACGGATCGGTGAACCTGGTATGGTGAAGATAAGGTAGGAAGATCTTCAGGGGCTTAGTGTTAGGTTTATTTAAGGGGGGTTTGGGTTAGATTAGGGGTATGTGGGTGGTGGGTTGTAATGTTGGGGGGGGTATTGTATGTTTTTTTTACAGGCAAAAGAGCTGAACTTCTTGGGGCATGCCACGCAAAGGGCCCTGTTCAGGGCTGGTAAGGTAAAAGAGCTTTTAACTTTAGTAATTTAGAATAAGGTAGGGCATTTTTTATTTTGGGGGGCTTTGTTGTTTTATTAGGGACTTAGAGTAGGTGTAATTAGTTTAAAATTGTTGTAATATTTTTCTTATGTTTGTAGATATTTTTTTATTTTTTGTAACTTAGTTCTTTTTTATTTTTTGTACTTTAGTTAGTTTATTTCATTGTAGTTATTTGTAGATATTGTATTTAATTAATGTATTGATAGTGTAGTGTTAGGTTTAATTGTAGGTAATTGTAGGTATTTTATTTAATTAATTTAATGATAGTATATAGTATAGTGTTAGGTTTAATTGTAACTTAGGTTAGGATTTATTTTACAGGTAATTTTGTAATTATTTTAACTAGGTAACTATTAAATAGTTCTTAACTATTTAATAGCTATTGTACCTGGTTAAAATAATTACAAAGTTGCCTGTAAAATAAATATTAATCCTAAAATAGCTACAATGTAATTATCATTTATATTGTAGCTATATTAGGGTTTATTTTACAGGTAAGTATTTAGCTTTAAATAGGAATAATTTATTTAATAAGAGTTAATTAATTTTGTTAGATTAAAATTATATTTAATTTAGGGGGGTGTTAGTGTTAGGGTTAGAATTAGCTTTAGGGGTTAATACATTTATTAGAATAGCGGTGAGCTCCGGTCGGCAGATTAGGGGTTAATAATTGAAGTTAGGTGTTGGCGATGTTAGGGAGGGCAGATTAGGGGTTAATACTATTTATTATAGGGTTAGTGAGGCGGATTAGGGGTTAATAACTTTATTATAGTAGCGCTCAGGTCCGCTCGGCAGATTAGGGGTTAATAAGTGTAGGCAGGTGGAGGCGACGTTGTGGGGGGCAGATTAGGGGTTAATAAATATAATATAGGGGTCGGCGATGTTAGGGCAGCAGATTAGGGGTACATAAGGATAATGTAAGTAGCGGCGGAGCGGCAGATTAGGGGTTAATAATAATATGCAGGGGTCAGCGATAGCGGGGGCGGCAGAATAGGGGTTAATAAGTGTAAGGTTAGGGGTGTTTAGACTCGGGGTACAAGTTAGAGTGTTAGGTGCAGACGTAAGAAGTGTTTCCGCATAGCAAACAATGGGGCTGCGTTAGGAGCTGAACGCGGCTTTTTTGCAGGTGTTAGGTTTTTTTTCAGCTCAAACAGCCCCATTGTTTTCTATGGGGGAATCGTGCACGAGCACGTTTTTGAGGCTGGCCGCTTGCGTAAGCAACTCTGGTATCGAGAGTTGAAGCTGCGTTAAATATGCTCTACGCTCCTTTTTTGGAGCCTAACGCAGCCTTTATGTGGACTCTCAATACCAGAGTTATTTTTATGGTGCGGCCAGAAAAAAGCCGGCGTTAGCTACGCGGGTCCTTACCGACAAAACTCTAAATCTAGGCCTTAGTTAGTAAATATCTATTATATGCATTAATGACAGCTTTTTGTGTTTCATTCTCTCGTTTCTTAAAATTTTTGGTTCTATATATACTATATGCCAAAATTTCTCCTCGTAGGACTGCCTTACTAGCCTCCCAAAAGATTTCTGATTTATTTAAGTACTCCTCATTAAGTTGAGCATATTCTGCATATTTAAGATTGAGCCAGTTCTTGAATTTATAATCTGAAATAAGAAATCTTGGAAACTGAAAGCTTCTTTTATCATAAGATGGGTCTTCACCCTGAAAATTTAAAAATATGGGGGCATGGTCTGATAAGGTAATAGGCATAATTCCTGCCTCTACTTTAAGTTTAATCATTTTTTCATCTATCAAAAAAAGGTTGATTCTTGAAAGTGTACTATGGGCCATGGAGAGACATGTATACTCAATTCTATCAAGTTTTTGTATTCTCCAGATATCCTTTACCTTAAGGTTATCAGTAATCTGTTTACATTTTTTTGTTTCTAGATTGTCTTTTTTATTTTTTGGGGCAGATTTGTTATGTCTAGATCTGTCTAATGGGTAGTGTGGGGCCATATTGAAATCCCCTCCTAATATTAAATATCCTTCTTTATATATATTCATGGTTCAATCTATTTGGACCATAAACATTACATAGGGTAAATATTGTATTTACCAATTTAATTTTTACCATTAGGAATCTCCCTTCTATGTCTGCATTTACATGTAGAATTTCGTATTTCAATTTTTTCCCTAATAATATAGCTACTCCCCCTTTGCGGTCCCTACTAGGGGAAAAAATGACTTCTTTCACCCATGCTGTTTTTAATTTTAAAATTTCCTCTGTTTTTAGGTGTGTTTCTTGTAAAAAAGCAATGCTTGTTTTTATTTTCTGAAGATATGATATTATTGCTTTCCGCTTAATAGGTGAAGTGATACCTCCTATGTTCCATGATACCATCTTATAATTACTTGTCATTTCTATTCTCAGTTAAATATATAATTGTTGTGTCTTTGATTAAGGGGGAAAAAAAAAAGGAGGGGGAAACCTAGACAAGAAAGAATATTATTCCCTCTCCCCATTTTTTAGTGTAATAAACTTTGTTTATTGTGTCCTGAGGATCACAATGTTGTGAAACTTCATTAAATCTATAAAAAATTTTAGTCACCAAGACCAAATCAAATGTTTTAAACTCAGATATTAGGAGGTGGAAAAAATCCCTTACTATCTCCATTTTTTTGTATATCAGCTTAGGTTTTTTAAATTTGAGTTTATCTTCCCTAGCATTAGCTCTAATTTGCGCAGTACTAGTTGCTATGTTGTTATTAAACCTGATTGAGCTAGTAGTTTTTCTGCCTCTGCTATTGAGTCAAATAAATGAACCTTCTCATTAATCCATATTTTAAGCTTAGCAGGGTAAATCAGGGTTGCCCGTACCCCCTGGTTAATTAATTTTGTGCATAGTGGTGCTAAGGTTCTTTTTCTTGCAGCTGTATCTGCAGAAAAATCTTGGAACAACATAATTTTTGAGCTGCCTATATATATTGGCTGATTTTTTCTGAAATATTGTAATAACTTAACCTTGTCCTGGTAATTCAGTATTTTAGCAATTATGGGTCTTGAACGATTTTTTCCTTGATCTCCTGGTGGCCCTCCTAACCTGTGTGCTCTCTCTATTGTAATTTGTGTTTGGGGCTGGGGCATTTGCAACAATTGTGGTAAAGTAATCGTTATTAGCTTAGTTAAGTCCTCGTACTGATTTTCCTCTGGCACCCCCACTATTCTAAGGTTGTTTCGCCTAGAGCGATTTTCTAGGTCCTCTAATTTTTCCTGTATTTTATTATAATTGTTTAAAGAGGCTTCCAGCTTAGTAGCCTGAACTGTGGTTAGGTCTTCCAAGTCTGATAGCCTTTGTTCTGCCTCTGATAGTCTCGCAGAGAATTGTCTAACTTCATTCGCTAGAAGTGAGATATCTTGTTTTATCTCACTTCTGAGGTTATCAAATTTTGGGGTTAAAGCTTCAGAGATACTTGCTACCAGTGATTGAATGTCAAATACTTCATTTGTATGAATAGGGTTTGCAGGTTCTGAATGTGTATCTGCAGATACCTCAGTATTAGGCTTAGTTTTTCTATCTCTCTGCCGGGCCGCCATAACTGGTGATGAAGATTTGTGCTGAGTGCTAATAAATTTATCCATGTGGCGCTAAGTGAAGAAAAAATTCTAGTTCGTGTTGTTGTTTATTTATTTGTGTATTGTGTTAAAAAAAAAAAACGGTGAGAGGGAGGGGAAAGTGAAAGTGAGGAAGAATATTGGTGCACAAAAAAAAAAAAAAAAAAAAAAGGTGTATAATTGTGTTCTCCTGAGTGTCCCGTTGGGATAAGAAAAAGAGGGTATTTTTAAAGATAGAATAGATGAGAAAAATAACAAGAAAGCTCAATGAGGTGGATTGTGTAACAATGTGTTAAATCAGTTATGATGGGCGGCAGAAGAGTTTTTACAGCCGTATCAAATATTTTAAGACGTTCAGAATTTCCTTTGGTCCTTTGAACCAAAGGATATTAATCAGAATATTCTGATAAGTTTTATTTATTTCCCAGGGTGTTTGCAAATAGGTAGTTAAATAAGTTGGACAGGAATATCAGTATTCTGCCACTTTTTCTTAGTTAATTCCCTGAAAAAATAGTACTTTGGGGATTTTATACAAAATCTATTTCAAAATCAACACCAATTTTCTTTATGTCTCTTTGCTTATCCCTCTATTTGTTCCTTTTGGTGTCTGTTAATTTCTCTCTTTACTTTCTAGTGTGTACCTGAAAGTGTATTTGAGATTGATTTGTTTTAAGTGTTTTTCAAGGTTCTCTAACACAATAACACTTTAAGGCTATCTAAAGTTAGCAAATTAGAGTTATGTAGACAGTATTAGCACAACCTTAATTCCTATTATAGATGAATTAGTATAGTGTATTTAGAGATAGTGTCTGCAGTCTTCTGGATATGTAAGCTTAAACCCTAGATTTTAATTATCTAAAAATACCCTCTATTACACAACATTTTTATAGGTGGATAAGGTTATATTGTTAACTTTAAAATAATTTATACTTGTCTCTTTTTTTCTTTCCTTCTTCTCCCCCTCCTTTAACTTGTTTTGTCTAAACTTTAACAAATATGAAAAATCTTATAAATGCAGTTTGCTACAGTATATCTATGTAATTAGCAAGCCCCAGCTTGCAATTATCTTTTTATAAAGACTTTATACTGTTCTTAAGGAAAAAAGAAAAAAAGAAAAAGAAAAAGAAGAAAAAGAAGAGAGGCTAAAGAAGGTTCAATTAAAATGTATCAAATAAACTTAAGCTCTATTTAGTCCCAGGAATAATAAAAAATCTGGGAAAAATTAGTTACCAGTTTGATACAAAAAAAAGTACAGAATGTTACATTGTCAAAGCGTCTTTCTTTTCTCAAACAAAATGCTGTGTTACATTCACTGTTATTTGGTTCAATATTGCCATGCACTTTTTCTTCCTGCGGTTAGAGGCCCTATATAGACACAGTTGAAAGACTGTTCACAATAATTTCCAGTAGGCCATGTAAGGAAAAGAAACAATACTTTACCGCCATCCGCTCTATTTCTTCATACTCTTCTACATATGGGAGTTATATCAGCAATTGTTGTATGGAAGTTCCTGCTAGCGTTATAACTAGCCTCTAGAGTTTAGACAAGATGAACCTTTCCTGTATGGGATAAGCGTTAAAAAAAGCCCCACTTATCTTAAAACAAGATTCACCCGAGGTCTTCAGGTTCTGGAGCAGTCTCCTCACCTCCTCTCACGCAGCACCGGGGGGAGAGGAGGAGAGACAAAACAAGTAAGGCTGAAGTCTGCGCTGGCGAAGGATTACCATAGAGTCTCTGGTGTAACAGTACCCAGGTCACACTATACTCCGGTCGGCTTCTCTTACGTTTCAACAGATGCGCCACGGCTCCTTCTGATGACGCCTCCAGTCTCCAGCGCCAGTTCGGGTGTGTAGCTGTGGCGAGTTCCACTGCGTTCGTGTAGTCTCAAGTTTTTCTGCCCTTTCCAGGGGCCATTGTGTTCTGTGGGAGATAGCTCCTTTTCCTCTGTTCTGCGCCTCAGCAGCCCAAGTGGGGAGTCCTCTAGCAATGCTTCAGGGACGCTTTAGTGGCTTGTTAGGAGTTGTCAGGTAATGCTGTTTTGTAGATTTTTCCCGGTGGTTATGTTTTTAGGAGTATAAACAGTATTTTAATTCTGGCTCCAAGAAATATCTTTAAAGAGTATGTTTTGCTCCTACCCGCCTCTCACGCAGCATCAGTGGGAGAGGGGGTATTGCGGCCAGGAAAGTGTACTTAAAAGTAGAGGCCTCTTATCCTAATGTTCTTTAAGGAATGTATGTATATCCTTTTAATCTGAGCAATGTCAGTGCAGTGGGTTAGATTTTCCACTGCTAAGGTTCGGCAGCGGTGTGATCGGCTATCCAGGTAGCTACCCCAGGTGCCTGGGGTTGGGCGCGGGAAAAGCTCCGCCAAAAGCTTAGGGATTGGAGTTCTCTGAGCCAGAACTCTGCAAGGTGCACTTAGCTCCTCCTCCGGAACCTCTCTCGGCAGCCCAGAGCATGCAATTTTAAACAACTTTCCAGTTTACTTCTATTATCTAATTTGCTTCATTCTTTTGGTATCCTTTGTTGAAAAGCATACCTAGGTAGGTTCAGGAGCTGGGAGCTAACTTTTGATTAGTGACTGCGCATATGTACCTCTTGTGATTGGCTCACTGATGTGTTCAGCTAGCTCACAGTAGCAGTAGTGCATTGCTGCTCTTTCAAGAATGGATACCAAGAGAATGAAGCAAAATTGATAATAGAAGTGAATTGGAAACTTGTTTACAAATGTATGTTCTATCTGAATCATTAAACAAAAAAACAGAGTTTCCTGTCCTATTAACACATATCACTTGTGTCTAGGATCATCTTACTATTCTACTTGATTTGTTTTAAAAAAATGAAAAGTTACAATTTGTATCTCTTCTGTACTTTACAGGGGGTAACTGTAAAGTGCTGGGTGTCAGACCCAAAGTATAGAAACTTCCTCTAAGCCTAACAATTTGTATGTTATTTCTATAGCTGCTCCAGCCAAGAGGTTTTATGCAGAGCCCATACACATGGATGCAAATCCTCTCTTTAGAGACAGTGAAATTAGCTGCAGAGAAATCAATGACCACCATATCGTTCACTAGTTGCCCAAAGCAAACATTTTGCATAAAGTCTTAAAGGAAGACAAACAGTGAATTTATTCAGTATTTAGAGCAATACAATGTAAAGATTTAAAACCTAATTTATTAGTTCTACAATTTTTGCTCTATAAATAATTTAAAGGGCCAATTAGTCAAAATAAGCAGTTGCCAAAGGGCACATAACCTGCATGAAGGCACCTCTTGGGTGCATTTACATTTTTAAATGATTCCATAAAAGGATACTTGTTAAGCAAATATTTATAGTGTATTTGAAGCATCTTGATAGGAACTTGGATGGGAAAAATATAGGGTTTGTTCATGGATGCTTTCTTAACAGACACCTTCATATGAAAGTAAAACCTTTGGACTAATGGTAGTCGATGTGATTTGACACATCCAGTGCATATGGTAAGGCCCATAGACACTGGCTATGAAAATATTCATAATAAAGAATGAACTTGATAGGCCCCAAGGTGCTTATCTGTGACTGTTCCATCCCATGCTTAAAAGAGTATGAGCAGTACTCCCAAGGTGCGTTATGGATTGTCTGATGTTCGGATAACATATGGAACTTAAGGGCCGATTTTTATACACTTTTCTCGCTCTGGCTTGGTTATTCACGCTGACCCTCACAGGGACTGTCCTCGTGGAATCTTAAAATGGGGCAAATCATGCGAGAGGTGAGATGCCTCCTATAGAAAGTATTGGAGCTCAGTGGAAAGGGAAACTTCACTGCGTAGAGCGAAGTTAGTAGAGAGCAGGGAGAGCAATATTAAAATTAAATCCTGCATCAAAAACAAATCATATTCTGCTCCTTTCTGCTTATATCATCTTACAATACATTTTTGTATGCATGTGTTTTTCTATTAGGGTATTAAAGTGATGGTAAACTATAACAATATGCAACATTCCATCTGATCGAAATAAAAAAGGTACGTTCATTCATGAAATTACATACATTTCCACTTATTGAGAAATATTACTTGTTTAGATTTTATTTTTTTCCGCCGTTCCTCTGCCCGTACATTTAACTCCATTATAGCATGCACTACATGTAAATTATAATACGGTGAGTCACATAACATGCAGTAAGACTCTTAACGAATGCGCAAACGTACCACTGAAGAACACGATGCCCATAGAATGACGTAGAGAGCGAGTGGGACTGCCCTCTACGTCAGTACATGAATTGAGCAGAGTAAATATCGATAACGTGATGTAAGTAATATATCATTTTTAAAACAAACAATGGACCTACAAAAAAGTATAGCTATCCAGGTTATATTTGCTTGAGTATTAATAATTCAATGTGCATTATT
The DNA here is from genome assembly GCF_027579735.1 of Bombina bombina. Taxonomy (NCBI): domain Eukaryota; kingdom Metazoa; phylum Chordata; class Amphibia; order Anura; family Bombinatoridae; genus Bombina; species Bombina bombina. The sequence goes on along the minus strand of NC_069504.1, from coordinate 856,612,401 downwards.
TCATACCTCCCAACATTTCAAAATTCAAAAGAGGGACTACCCCCCCCCTACCACATTAAAAGTGTGATATGTGGTGGGCAGGAACAGGGATTGGCCTAAAAAAAATTCATAAAACTAAAGTAATATAAAAAAATTCTAAAGAAAATCATATATTTTAATACTCTTAGGCAGCAAATCAAACACAAGCTCAAAACACTGGTATAGCTATGTGAGCTCTGTATTTAATTAGACTTTGCAGAGACAGTGCTAAATATTTTTATCTTAATTGGACATTTAACCCCTTAATGACCGGACCATTTTTCAGTTTTCTTACCCTTAATGACAATGGCTATTTTTAAATTTCTGCAGTGTTTGTGTTTAGCTGTAATTTTCCTCTTACTCATTTACTGTACCCACACATATTATATACCGTTTTTCTCGCCATTAAATGGACTTTCTAAAGATACCATTTTTTTCATCACATCTTATAATTTAATATAAAAAATATATAAAATATGAGGAAAAAATGGAAAAAAACACACTTTTTCTAACTTTGACCTCCAAAATCTGTTACACATCTACAACCACCAAAAAACACCCATGCTAAATAGTTTCTAAATTTTGTCCTGAGTTTAGAAATACCCAATGGTTACATGTTGTTTGCTTTTTTTGCAAGTTATAGGGCAATAAGTACAAGTAGAACTTTGCTATTTACATTGGAACACTGATATCTGTCCGGAATCCCTGAATATCCCTTGACATGTATATATTTTTTTTTAGAAGACAACCCAAAGTATTGATTTATGCCCATTTTGGTATATTTCATGCCACCATTTCACTGCCAAATGCGAGCAAATAAAAAAAATTGTTCACTTTTTCACAAATTTTGTCACAAACTTTAGGTTTCTCACTGAAATTATTTACAAACAGTTTGTGCAATTATGGCACAAATGGTTGTAAATGCTTCTCTGGGATCCCCTTTGTTCAGAAATAGCAGACATATATGGCTTTGGCGTTGCTTTTTGGTAATTAGAAGGCCGCTAAATGCAGCTGCGCACCACACTTGTATTATGCCCAGCAGTGAAGGGGTTAATTAGGGATCTTGTAGGGACCTTGAAGGGTTAATTTTAGCTTTAGTGTAGTGTAGTAGACAACCCAAAGTATTGATCTAGGCCCATTTTGGTATATTTCATGCCACCATTTCACCGCCAAATGCGAGCAAATAAAAAAAAAAGTGACATTTTTCACAATTTTAGGTTTCTCACTTAAATTATTTACAAACAGCTTGTGCAATTATGGCACAAATGGTTGTAAATGCTTCTCTGGGATCTCCTTTGTTCAGAAATAGCAGACATATATGGCTTTGGCGTTGCTTTTTGGCAATTAGGAGGCCGCTAAATGCTGCTGCGCACCACACTTGTATTAAGCCCAGCAGTAAAGGGGTTAATTAGGTAGCTTGTAGAGAGCTTGCAGGGTTAATTTTAGCTTTAGTGTAGAGATTAGCCTCCCACCTGACACATCCCACCCCCTGATCCCTCCCAGACAGCTCTCTTCCCTCCCCCACCCCACAATTGTCCCTGCCATCTTAAGTACTGGCAGAAAGTCTGCCAGTACTAAAATAAAAGGTGTTTTTTTTTTGTTTTGTTTTGTTTTTTTTAAATTATTCAGCTGTGATGGACCCCTGCCTTAACCCCCAACCTCCCTGATCCCCCCCAAACACCTCTCTAACCCTCCCCACCTACCTAATTGCCACCATCTTGGGTACTGGCAGCTGTCTGCCAGTACCCAGTTTTCCCCAAAAAAGTGTTTTTTTTTATTTTTAAATGTTTTTTTTTTCATTTTTTCTGTAGTGTAGCTGCCCCCCCAGTACCCCCACCCCCCTAACCCTACCAGATCCTATTATTATTAAAAAAAATTTACTGTTTGCTGCCCCCCTCCCTCTTACCAAAATTCATTGGTGGCAGTGCCAGTGATTGCTGCGCGCGCGCGCGCGTGCACGCAGCCCCCCCGCACGCTCCCGGCATCCGGCGTGCACAATGCACTTGAAGGAACCGGATGCCGGGTAGCGATGGGCCGCCCACCCTCCTCCCTGTAAGCTCCCACCCACCAACGAACGGCCCCATCGCTACCGGTGCAGAGAGGGCCACAGAGTGGCTCTCTCTGCATCGGATGCTTTTTAAAGGGTATTGCAGGATGCCTCAATATCGAGGCATCACTGCAATACCCTGAGAGCTGCTGGAAGCGATTGCGATTGCTTCCAGCACTCTCTTAGACAACGGACGTACCAGGTACGTCCATTGTCACTAACTGCAAGTTTTTGCAGGACGTACCTGGTACGTCAGTTGTCATTAAGGGGTTAAAGGGACACTGAACCCAATTTTTTATCTTTTGTGATTCAGATAGAGCATGCAATTTTAAGCAACTTTATAATTTACTCCTATTATCAATTTGTCTTTGTTCTCTTGCTATCTTTATTTGAAAAATAATCTAAGGTAAGGAGCCAGACAATTTTTGGTTCAGACACTGGACAGTACTTGTTTATTGGTGGGTGAATTTATCCACTAATCAGCAAGAACAACCCAGGTTGTTCACCAAAAATGGGCCGGCATCTAAACTTACATTCTTGCTTTTCAAACAAAGATACCAAGAGAATGAGGAAAATGTTATAAGAGGAGTAAATTAGAATGTTGCTAAAAATTGCATGCTTTATCTGAATCACAAAAGAAAAAATTTGGGTTCAGCTTCCCTTAAAACTGCTCTTTGCATGCCCCATTAATATTTTAGCTTATCGCCTTTAAAGTCAGCAAAAATGCACAGTAACACAAGCTAAACATATATACACGTACACACACTCAAATACACAGAAACACACCCTACATAGGATACACTTATACATACACACACACTACAAAGCATACACTTACACATGCAGATACACACACACACACTACATAGCATACACTTATACATGCAGATACACACACACTACATAGCTTACACTTATACATGCAGATACACACACACACACTACATAGCTTACACTTATACATGCAAATACACACACTGCATAGCTTACACTTATACATGCAGATACACACATTACATAGCATACACTTATACATGCAGATACACACACACTACATAGCATACACTTATACATGCAGATACACACACACTACATAGCATACACTTATACATGCAGATACACACACACACTACATAGCTTACACTTATACATGCAGATACACACACACACTACATAGCATACACTTATACATGCAGATACACAGATTACATAGCATACACTTATACATGCAGATACACACACACACACTACATAGCATACACTTATACATGCAGATACACAGATTACATAGCATACACTTATACATGCAGATACACACACACTACATAGCATATACTTATACATGCAGATACACACACTACATAGCATACACTTATACATGCAGATACACACACACTACATAGCATACACTTATACATGCAGATACACACACACACTACATAGCTTACACTTATACATGCAGATACACACACACACTACATAGCTTACACTTATACATGCAGATACACACACACACACACTACATAGCTTACACTTGTACATGCAGATACACACACACACTACATAGCATACACTTATACATGCAGATACACACACACTACATAGCATACACTTATACATGCAGATACACACACACACACTACATAGCTTACACTTATACATGCAGATACACACACACACTACATAGCATACACTTATACATGCAGATACACACACACTACATAGCATACACTTATACATGCAGATACACACACACACTACATAGCTTACACTTATACATGCAAATACACACACACTTATACATACACACACACACTACAAAGCATACACTTATACATGCAGATACACACACACACACTACATAGCATACACTTATACATGCAGATACACACACACTACATAGCATACACTTATACATGCAGATACACACACACACTACATAGCATACACTTATACATGCAGATACACACACACACTACATAGCTTACACTTATACATGCAAATACACACACTGCATAGCATACACTTATACATGCAGATACACACACACACACACTACATAACTTACACTTATACATGCAGATACACACACACTACACAGCATACACTTATACATACAGATATATACACACACACTACATAGCTTACACGTATACATGCAGATATACACACACTACACAGCATACACTTATACATACAGATATATACACACACACTACATAGCTTACACATATACATGCAGATACACACACACTACATAGCTTACACGTATACATGCAGATATACACACACTACACAGCATACACTTATACATACAGATATACACACACACTAAATAGCATACACTTATACATGCAGATACACACACTTATACATACAGATACACACTTACCATATAGCATACACTTATACATGCAGATACACACACACTACACAGCATACACTAATACATGCAGATACACACACTACATAGCTTACACTTATACATGCAGATACACACACTTATACATACAGATACACACTTACCATATAGCATACACTTATACATGCAGATACACACACACTACACAGCATACACTAATACATGCAGATACACACACTACATAGCTTACACTTATACATGCAGATACACACACTTATACATACAGATACACACTTACCATATAGCATACACTTATACATGCAGATACACACACACTACAAAGCATACACTAATACATGCAGATACACACACTACATAGCTTACACTTATACATGCAGATACACACACACTACACAGCATACACTTATACATAAAGATACACACACACACTACATAGCATACACTTATACATGCAGAATTACACAAACACTTATACATACAGATACACACACACACTACATAGCTTACACTTATACATGAAGATACACACACTACATAGCATAAACTTATAAATGCAGATACACACTTCATCATATATGGGTATCTGTAATTCATTGTATGGGGTCCTGGGGTTGGCAAGCACATTAGCTGTCAGTCTGAGGCTGCCACTGTTTGTTACCCTGGTGCTAGCACTGCTCAGTCATTGTATAAAACTGAAGGCATGCTAGTATTATCACCAGGGGTTAGACGTCATCACTACCAGAAGTTAGAGGTCACTATTACCTGAGGTCAGAGGGTATACAGCCTTCTTACTCCTGCTTAACCCACACACCATTCCTTTTCCACAGGGAATCTAACAGGTATCTAACCCTGGGAGAGAAAAGCCAGCTGCTTCTGAGTATGGGCCCAATAGAATTTTTTATTTTTTGCATGGGGCAATGCAGGACAGATGGCAAGCAACTGGGGACAGTGGGACAGACTCCTGAAACCGGGACTGTCCCGTGAAAATCGGGACAGTTGGGGGGTATTTTGTATAAAATTTACCATCACTTTAAGTATTTTGCATATTTTGTAACAACCTCTTCACCTTTTAATTTGTGAGACAAACAGAGAGATCTGTGTGGCGGAGATGTTCAGATAATTAGGCTGGGATTTGAGAGACACTTTCATACATGCCCATGCAACACCCATGTTCAGCCCATTTTATGACAAAACAACAATCACGCTTTGTATTTTGTATAAATTTATATGTGGTTTTGCACATCCAGTGTACTTAAATTATGATTTACGTTGTGCATATTTAATAATTTTATTTTTGTGTGATTTACATGCACATTTTACCTTTATGATAAAATACAATTTTTGGTAAATAATTTTGTTACAAAATTTGATGCACCGTAACAATACAATTTTTTTTCCTTATTATATGTGAATGGTTCAACTATTCGTTTAGTATGATTTTTACATTTCGATTTTCATTGTGCACTTTTTGTAATGCATGCATCTCCTTCTTATAGAAAAATTCAGTATATGCCCTTCAGCGAGACACCCTGTTTTGAAGGTAAAAGTGCCTTTAGATCATTTCACCTGGATAGGTAAAATAGAAGTACTGGCGAGCATTCTTACATAATCTCACCAGCTCAGAGACCTTTAGATAATTGAGCCCTTAGCAATGAGTGTAGCCCTGCAGCAGGAGAGGGGTGTGCTAAAAATGGTGTGGTCTGCACTTGTGGTTTTGCTAAACATTGTGCAGGATAAGCAATCTGCATTAATGACAGCATTATTTCTAGCCTTGATGTCAGCAGTGACTCTGCAGCAGAAAGCAAATGTGACACAGAATGTTTTGAAAGGCCTGTGGGAGTGTTATTTAGTGCTTGGTAAAATCCTGGTGTTCACATTCCTGTGTTGTCCTTTCTATTATGACTTTGGCCTGATCTTTCAATATGTTTCTTGCCTGCTTTATTGCTGAGTTGCCTATCTGGCTGCGGACACTTGGAAAAACCTTCTGTATTACCCTCCTGTCTACCCCTCATGTTATGATGCCTGACTGCTGCCTGGTTCCTCCTTAGTCTAGACACCAGGTTCAGTCTCTCTACACAGTTTAGCAGCTTAAGATATAGAGACAAAACTTTGCAATTCTTATAGTAAGGATGGTCTGAACAAGCATCTTGGGATTAAATGCCCTATCGTCCTGAGTTACTGATCTAATAAAAAATCCTTAACCATTACGTAACTAACTGACAATAACTTAAATTTAACCATAAATAAACACACAAGAGTGGAAACCGGCAGTAACTTTTTTCAAAATAAATATAAATAACCAAACATGTGGTGGAAATCAGGGCCTAAGTAAGAACCCCTGCACAAGAGCTGGTCACGTGCCCAAGCTGCTGACATCAAGCAGAGCTCAGCTACACGCACAATGATGGAACTTAAGGAGTTCTCAGACCGTCACAACCAGTGTTCCCTTGTAGGTGAATTTTGTGTGTGGCCCAGGAGTGAAATAGTTCATAAGAGAATCATACCTTGCAGTCTGCATTGTGCAGTGTTTGCTAATTGCAGGGTGTGGTTACCTAATAAACTGTTTCACTGCTGGACCGCACACAAAACTGGGCTTACAGGGAACACTGGTCACAACCCAGTAAGGCTACCCCAAGGCTCGATCCTGAGAACGTCACCCTTCATGCAATGGCCATCACTCAACCTCTTAGCCAACAGCTAGGGCCCTGACCACCTGCCTAAGCTAGGGTGCAAGCCAACCAAAACTACAAACCAGTAGGACCAGGATCAACAGCGAGAGAGCTGAAATTACCGTCCTCAGACTTAAAGAGGTAGGTTGACTAACCCTCCTCAAGCCTCAGACACCCTACTGGACCTCTTTAGGAGGATTCATAAAAATGATTGCCGTCAACCTGTAGAACAAAACAGGGGAAGGGAGGGTGAGGAAGCTTCCAGGAGTCCTCAGGAGCAAAGAGTAAGTGGATTTCCTGTTTAAGACCTATAAAGGGTGAGTACAACGCCTCCCTCCACACTGCAACAATGTTGCCACACACCCAAGCTCAATGCTTTGGGCTATATTTTGCCCTACACTATCTTTATAGGCATGACAATACAAGGTCAACTGTCTTAGTATTCCACTGAGCTGCTGGAAGAGGAGAACTGGATAGTAAGTGGAAAGCTAATCAGATGTCAGACAAAACTCAGCTGACATTCAAAGCATAAAAATCATAGATGATGCATTTAGGCTCAGTAATAAACTGTGGTAATAAAGTAGATACATGTTAGTGATTCCCACTCACGCTCATCACTGCCAATTGTCACAGCATAGTAGATAATGTATACAGATTCTTTTTCTAAATAGTTAACAATTAAAATCATTAGAACGTGTTTGTATTACTATTTATTTTAAATACTCCCCATTCTATCACATTTAGCATATCATTCTATACAGACAGTATATGCTTGTTTTAATATCTCTGTTTTCATAACCAGATTATTTGAACACCTACAGTATAGTGATATTTTTATGGCAATGTTAAAGGGACACTCAAGTCAAAATAAACTTTTATGATTCAGAAAGAGCATGCAGTTTTAAGACCCTTTCCACTTTACGTCCATTATCAAATTTTATCAAATCTTTTTATAGTCACACTTTCTAAGGAACAAGATCCTACAGAGCATGTGCACAAGCTCAAAGAGTATACGTTTACTAGTATGTGATTGGCTGATGTCTGTCACATGATACAGGGGCCGGAAAATGGGAGAAAAAATACATTTGTCAGAAAAAAATCTATTGATTATTTGAAATTCACAGTAGGTGTTAAATCATTGTCTTTTTATTATGCACTTGTTACTTATGCAATTCTACTGCTTTGCGTGGTCCTTTAAGTAGCACAAGAACAGCCACATGGCTTTATTTGTTGATTTTAGTTGCAGAAAATGGTACAGTTTAATTGCCCATCTTTTTCTGTAGTGCTGTCTATTCCATAGCGTATCAGCAAGCATCTCAAAGATGGTATCCTTATATTGTGTCTGACAAATTATTTATCATTGCGTTGTCAAACCTTTCTGCAGAAGGAAATGTTTGCAATCTTACAGAATATACCAACTCTTTCTGCTCTATAGGTTCTAGTTGCTAAATGATCTCTTCTAGAGACATTATGGGTATAATATAGTCTACATATAGATTTTAGAACCGCATAGGAAAAAAGCTAAATATTTAAGAAAGGTATTTGTGCCTGAAAGTTTGCTGTGTTTTATTACTGCATTTATAAAGTATTATGCTTTTTAACACAAGATGTGCCACAGAGGTAAATATGGCCATAGTAATTTATAAGTACTTGCGCTGCATGCTGCATATTACTTTAATCTGGTAGAATTGTGCACGTTTTTCATATGAGAAATATGAATGATCTTCTGAGTATAAAGTGGCAATACCACCATACATTATGTACAATGTATGGCTAGTATATATTATTAATAACAACACTTAAACAATACCACTATATATTACTAGAAATTATAGCTAGATAGATAGACAGACAGGAAGATAGATATACAGAAACTGTAGATAGATTAGATGATTGATAGATAGATAGATAGATAGATAGATAGATAGATAGAAAGAAAGAAAGAAAGAAAGAAAGAAAGAAAGAAAGAAAGAAAGAAAGAAAGAAAGAAAGACAGACCAAAGATAGATAGACTTTAGACAGAGACAGACTGATTGATTGACAGATAGATAGATAGATAGATAGATAGATAGATAGATAGATAGATAGATAGATAGATAGATTTTAGACAGACTGACTGATTGATAGATAGATAGATAGATAGACATTAGACAGAAAGACTGATTGATTGATTGACAGATGTATCAATTTTAACCTACTCTTCCCCTGTTAATTTTCAGTAACCAGACTCTACTCAGTGTGCATCATCAATAATTTCATAACCATTTTTTGTTTAAAAATTCAGTGTAGCTTCCTCATAAAGTAGACTCTATCTGTCAGCTCTCTGCAGTGATTCTGATCGTTATATATGTGGTGCAGCTCACGACAATGAGAGACAGAAGCTGGGAACATGATCAATGTTGTACAGTGCCCGCAAATTCTCACAATACAAAACACCCTGTGTGTACTGTTTAAAGGGACATTAAAGGGACAGTAAAGTCATAATTAGACGTTCATGATTTAGACAGAGCATACAATTTTAAACAACTTTCCAATTGACTTCTATTATTTAATTTGCTTTCTTGTTATCCTTTGCTGAAAAGGTTTATCTAGGTAGGCTCAGGGGCTGCATTGTCATTGGCTCACCCATGTGTTCAGTTAGAAACCAGTAGTGCATTTCTGCTCCTTCATCAAATAATACCAAGAGAATTAAGCAAATTTGATAATAGAAGTAAACTGGACAGTTGTTTAAAATTGTATGTTCTACCTAAAACATGAAAGAATTTTTTTGGTTTCACGTCCATTTAATGCTACTCTAAACACTGTACCACTCACATGGATGGCAAGAAAATCAGAGATTGACGTCCCTGTATTGCGCTTATGCACAATGGCACCTATTTTTTTGTCTAAAATGGAGGAATGAGGTGGGACCAGAAGACCCTTCTCAGTTTTTGTATCCCTGTGTGTAACTTTGTGATGTCATCATCAATATTGTTTATGGTGCAGGGATCGTGCTCTTCTGGAGCCAATATTCTGGCTACACCACCACTTACAAAAAGACTCCTTATTTGAAAGAGGGGTGTCTGCCCTTTCAAATGAAAGGTCATATGTTTATCTAAGATGAAGCTGTGTTGCATAAATAGTGATCATTTGCTGCAGCAACAAAAATAGATAACGCCTCTCTTTGACTTAGCTTGAAATGTGACTCCTCATTTGAAAGAGGATAACCCCCTTTTTTGATTGGGGGGGTTACTAAACCCCTTAGGATTACAATGATCACTGCAAGAAAGAGTGATAACTTCTCCCATAGAGTACCAGGAAAGGATTATTAGCTGCTATTTTTAAGGCCCTATCTTTCGCTTAGATTTAAACGGACATTCTCTTGCAATAATAAACTGCTCCAAATGATCTTAATAACCGTGTGTTTAACTCTTAGAAATGTGTCAAACACACAGCTAAACTCTTGCTCAAGAACTGATATGCATTGCCCCAGTGATCATTAGGAGGATACAGATCTTGAGCTAATAAACAACAGCATATGCTCATAACTACGGATTAATGGTTGTGACCAGCTCAGGACCAATTCAGGATCACTACTAGTGCTCAGACATGAAACCATTGCTTTTCTTTCAGGTTTCATATAGAGCATAAAATTAACTTTCCAATGTACTGCTTTTGTCAAATTTACTTCATTCTCTTGGTATCCTTTGTTGAAGGAACACAAAATTACTACTGGGAGCTAGCTGAACACATTGGGTGAGCCAATAACAAGTTGCATATATGAGCAGCCACCAATAAGTCTACATAGGTATGCTTGTCAACAAAGGAAACCAAGGGAATGAAGCAAATTAGATAACAAGCAATTGGAATGTGGTTTAAACTCACAAGTTGAATAATGAAAGTTTAATATTGAATTTATTGTCCCTTAAATTATGAGTTTAGAATGAGCCATAATTTGAAAGAGGATATTCATCATCATCTAATGTTTACACAGTCATGATAGTAATTAACAACTACTTTCTTTAGCCAGGCACCCGGTAAGTGTTTGATAAGGGGCAACTCTTTTAGGGTCCCTTTCATCTGAACATAAAACATAGAGGGGCACAATATGGTGTATTACCTACCTAAATTGTTAGTGTGGGGGGTATAGCAGTAAAAACACACTCCTACCCCCTACTAGGGATGGGCGAATGTTTCGCAACATTTGAAAAACGGCACGAATTTTAACACATTCGTTCGTTCGAATCGAATTTCGAATGTTTACATAACATTCTAACATTCGATTTTCGAATATTCGGTTTCGAATTTTACGATTACATTCGAAAATATTCGAATTCGAAAAATTCGAATTTAGATTGTAATAGTATTTCTAATGCTTTTTCTTTAAATGTAATATTCGAATTATGCAATATTCGAATTAGAAAAATTCGAATTTAGATTGTAATAGTATTTCTAATGCTTTTTCTTTAAATGTAATATTCGAATTATGCAATATTCGAATTCGAAAAATTCGAATTTAGATTGTAATAGTATTTCTAATGCTTTTTCTTTAAATGTAATATTCGAATTATGCAATACGTGTATTCGAATTCGAAAAATTCGAATTTAGATTGTAATAGTATTTCTAATGCTTTTTCTTTAAATGTAATATTCGAATTATGCAATACGTGTATTCGAATTCGAAAAATTCGAATTTAGATTGTAATAGTATTTCTATTGCTTTTTCTTTAAATGTAATATTCGAATTATGCAATACATGTATTCGAATTCGAAAAATTTGAATTTAGATTGTAATAGTATTTCTAATGCTTTTAAATGTAATATTCAAATTATGCAATATTCGAATTCGAAAAATTCGAATTTATATTCAAATTCGAAAAATTCGAATTTATATTCGAATTCGAAAAATTCGAATTTCGAATGTAGACATTCGATATAATTATAAACATTCGAATTCGAAAGTGACATTCGAAAACTGTAACTAACATTCGATTTTCGAATTTTTAAGAATATTCGTTCTTATCGACATTCGAATTTAGAATTCGAATTTCGGTAATAACATTCGTTCTACATTCGAAATTCGAAAATTTGCACATTCGCCCATCCCTACCCCCTACAAACAGTATAAAACCCAAATACACAATACCCATAACATGAAAGAAGGATTATCTTTTTTCAAGTGAGGGGTCTCAAACCCCTTTAGGGCAAACTGTCAAAATGAGTTAAATCAGAATTTTGTTCATCTAATACAGGTAGCCCTCAGTTTACGCCGGGGTTAGGTTCCAGAAGGAATGGTTGTAAATCAAAACCGTTGTAAATTGAAACCCAGTTTATAATGTAAGTCAATGGGAAGTGAGGTAGATAGGTTCCAGGCCCCTCTCAAAATTGTCATAAGTAACACCTAATACATTATTTTTAAAGCTTTGAAATGAAGACTTTAAATGCTAAACAGCATTATAAACCTAATAAAATAATCACACAACACAGAATATATAATTAAACTAAGTTAAATGAACAAAAACATTTGCTAAACAGCATTATAAACCCAATAAAATAATCACACAACACAGACTTCACTTGCATTTTTCTGCAAACAGTTCTTTCTATGCATTCCAATCTGGACTGATTTATAGACAGGAAGATCTTGTTCCTTTGAAATCTGCTTGATAGCTTAGGTCTGGTTAAACTGATTAATTTCAGCTTGCTTGGCTTTGCTGCAACACAAGCGGACAGCTCCACCTACTGGCTATTTTAATAAATGCACTGCTTCTCAATGCTTTTCAATAGCAGTCACATGACTGGAAAAAAAGGTTGTTATTCTGAAACGGTGTAAATTGAACCGTTGTAAAACGAGGGTCACCTGTATTATTATGGCTAGATATTTTACTCCTACCTATTTTTATTTATTTTTTTGCATTAATTTCAAGATGATGCAAAGCGAAAAAACAAATCACTTGTATCATCAAAATTTAATTTTCCTAACTTTTATTGAAAAATTTTTTGGTATTTTTGCAAGGTAAATTGTTGTAAATGTAGAGCCTGTGTTTAAATGTTTAAAATGCTTAAAACTTAATTACAGAATGTATACTACAGAAAATTACACAAACATTTTTTTTTTTGTATCACTGCTTTTTGCATATTTGGGTATTTCTGCAAACTAAAGCTTTTTACAAAAGCGCTCTGTCTGCTAAAAAACAAAACAACATAAATGATGTCATTAACATCAATGTTTAAATGCTACGAGTGCAAAAGATTACAAATTATTTCAGCACAGTGGTAGGAAAAAGATCAGCAGTGAAGGGGTTAAAAGGTAAGCCTAACCCTCCCTGTAAATGCTACAAAGGCACTTTAAAAGGGATATAAAAGCTAACATTTTTCTTTTTCTTATATTTCCTGATTCAAATACAGCATGTGATTTTAAACAACTTTCCACTTTACTTCTTGTATCCAATTTGTTTCATTTTCTTTGTATTCTTTTTTGAAGGAGCAGTTATGCACTACTCGAAGTTATTGGAAGACATCTGGTGAACCAATGAAAAGATACATTTTTGTGCAGCCACAAAACAGCATCTAACTCCCAGTAATGTATTGCTGCTCCTGAGGTTACCTAGATATGATTTTCAACTAAGGATACCAAGAGAATGAAGCAGTTTAGATAATGGAAGCAAATTGGAAAGTTGTTTATAATCGCATGTTCTATATGAATCATGAAACATTTTGGGTTTCATTTCCCTTTAAGCAGGTCACAGATCTATAATATTATACTAGTGTATAAATATCTGTGCTTTCTTTGTATTTACTATAATACCTCTACTTTAACATAATCAAAGAAATAGAACAAATCAGTTTTGATAATATATAATAACCAAACAATTTTATTTACCAATATCCTTATGTGTAATGTAGGTTTAATAAATTCTTATGGTAGTCATATATTGCAGTTATTCCTTTCCTGCATTTATTACCATCACTTCTGTTGGAAGGCCATTCCCCATAGCAACTACCTTTTTTAGTAACAGTGCAATTGAAATGCAATTTTAACTCCTTGTTTCCCTTTTTTAAAGGGATGTTAAACTGCTAGAAACAACTACAACAACATGATTACTAGTCACTTTTTATGCTTGCAGCTCTAAAGTCATTCTCTAATTTAACCTCTTTAGTAACTGGGTGCCACAATCTTGAAGGTTAAGTATTCTTTCACCCTGTGACAGAAGCAACACACATTCCTAGATCAGTTACATTAAAAAGTGTGTTGTGCTACTACTTTAAGGGGACTGCTATATCTAATAAGCACACAAATTTTTGCTTAGCCATTATTTATATTAGAAGCTTATTTTATTATTGTTACTTCAGTTGTGACTTTATTTTATTTCATGATTCAGATAGAGCATGCAATTTTAAGCAACTTTCTCATTTGCTCCTATTAACACATTTTCTTTGCTCTCTTGTTGTCTTTATTTGAAATAGCAGTAATGTAAGGTTAGGAGCTGGCCCATTTTTGCTTCAGCACCTGGGTAGCGCTTGCTGATTGGTTTGCTACATTAAGCCACCAATCAGCAAGCGCTACCCAGGTGCTGAACCAAAAATGGGACGGCTCTTAAGCTTACAGTCTAGCTTTTTAAAATCAAGATAGCATGTGAATGAGGAAAAATTGATAATAGGAGTGAATTAGAAAGTTGCTTAAAATTGCATGCTGTACCTGAATCATGAAAGACAAAATTTGGGTTTAGTATCCCTTTAAGGGCAACATTTATCAAGCCCCAAAAAAATGTGCCTAAAAAGTTGTGATTATTTCCGCAATATTTTGCAATGTGTGAAGTCAAAAATGTCGCCAGTATTTATCAAAATTCTAGAGACATTTTTGGGGCAAAACTTTTTTGCGATGTCAAGTAAATGACTGATCCTAGTTTTCTTGGGAAAATGTAATTTTCACTTTATTTATCAATCTTAATTTTAGACACCAGTAAATGGTTTATTGTTTTAATCAAGTGGTTGTTTAAAAGAATGTTATTTCTTATATATTAAAGTTATTTTTATTTTGCCCCTTCTTTGGCTCTCTTTCATTGAGGAAGGTTGCCGGTTTTTTGGAGCTCATCTTCGTTCTTTTTAATACACTTATTTCAATTGCACTTTATTTTACTTTTTTATAAATTTGTGTATACCTTTTTGTTATTTAATTATTAATATTATTCAGGTTCTGCGCCTTGTTGTTTCTAACCCTAGATACAGCAAGAAAAAGACATATTTCCATTTTCCCTCCAGACAAACAACAATATCGCTCTTTATTTTTCACTCCTCGCAACCTACAAATTGGCGAGATTAAAACAATGAATATTGCATGCACCACTTTTCATAAATATATGGGAACTGCGAATATATACGGGCATTTTAAAATGCCAATAGAGATTAATACAAGAATTAGGCATTTCCAGACAATTTATTCGCATTGCGAATGGTCATGAGTCAATTTGTTCGCACATATGAAAAGTTGCGACTTTATTGACGCATAACCTTTCATAAATATGGTGATGAGCATTTTCTTATTCTCACTTTAATAAATCTTGCCCTAAGTCATTGCTAGAGGCTCCTGATTGAACCAATGATTTACTTGGCATAAATGTACTATAGCTAACACCAGACTTGAAGTTAAATGCTAGTGAACTAGACATAATCTATTTTTTACACTCACCTCTCATCTTCAACACAGCATAGCCACTTCTTCAAACCTAGATGCTTTAAATTTTACAAAGGGATACAGTCACCACTCTGACATCAGTTCCTTATTAACAAGATCAAGATATATTAAAAGGCACGTAGACTCAGAGGAAATATAGCCAGTAAGAATATTTCTATTCCTATAATACTATTTCGTTAATTTTACTCCCCCCCCCCCCACCCCGTTGAAAAAGCTTACTAGGTAAGCATAGGAAATACATCCTACTGAAACTCCATTTCTTTTTCACTGTCTCCCTGAAATCCCTACCACTTCTAGATAATATGTTAGGGGTCCACGAGAGGCCCGTTTTACTATTTAGGGATAAATTGCCATATACTGCTTAAATATAGTTAAGGGGATATGCAACTCTATATATTGTTTAAAAAAAATTATAAAACAAGGTACTGTATTCTATGTTTACACTCCCTATACAGATTACCCCATCTTACGAAAGCCCTATATCTCTGGATATTACATGGTTCTCCAGTAACTCGTATAGACTGTCATACCTAGAAATATTCATGATGTTTTATAGTATCTGTATATTCTTTGACATAATAAGTTTGACAATTGTAACGTATTAAATGTTTGTACTTTTCAAATACCTCAATAAAAATTATATTAAAAAAAAAAAAAAGTGTATTGTGTACTTCAGATTTTTAAGCATAATATAGAGTGGGAACTTAAAGGGACAGTTTACACCAGACTTTTTATTGTTTAGAAAGATAGATAATTCTTTTATTATGCATTCCCCAGTTTTGCATAACCAACACGGTTATATTGATATACTTTTTACCTCTGTAATTACCATGTATCTAAGCCTCTGCAGACTGCCCACTTATTTCAGTTCTTTTGACAGACTTGCATTTTAGCCAATCAGTGCCCTCATACGTAACTCCACAGCGTGAGCACAATGTTATCTATATGGCACACATGAACTAATGCCCTCTAGCTGTGAACAACGGTCAAATACATTCAGAAAAGAGACAGCTTTCAAGGGCTTAGAAATTAGCATATGAGCCTACCTAGGTTTAGCTTTCAACTAAGAATACCAAGAGAACAAATTTGATGATAAAAGTAAATTGGAAAGTTGTTTAAAATTACATGCCCTATTTGAAACATGAAAGTTTAATTTTGACTAAACTATTCCTTTTAGATTTTTTTTTTTGCCGTATTTCTCAATACTGTCCCTGAGGGTTGTTTTTTTAATATTATCATGTAACGTTAAAAACAAAACAAAAAAACATTCTGCACACTAACCCGAAGTGCACTTTACAGCTGTCAAAAGCCAACAACCTCACTGATCTGCGAGCAGGTACCCCTTTTGCTATAGGGTGTAAGAATACCTAAGCTTTAAGATGGCAGCACCTGTATCAATTTGAGAATCTTCGCCAACCAGCACCTGTAAGGGGTTAAGCTACAGAAGTGACTTTGAAGTGATCTGCAGGTACAGGAAAACATTTTTATTATGGTGAATAGTAACTGTACTACCGTAGTTGTGTCCAACACTACATTTTCTATTTAAATGCTTTCCTCCATTTTTTGAAAATATAGTAATATTTTTTTTAACAATCCTTCTTTTAAAAGTGATCTCCGTTTTTTTGCAATAGCTTTTATCATGCAACCCAGCATGTGACATCACTGGTGCTAAGAGGCAAACTTGTGCGCATGTGGCATACGTATAATGTATTATCAGTAAAGCAGTGACTAGTCTGAAAATAAGCATGTTATAAAAGTATATTGCAGGCATTATATCATCCCTCTCCGTGTTTATACAGTAGCTCCCAGAATGTATCGGAGCTGACAAACTAAAGCTTAACATGACTATAAAAACATTTTGTAAATATGTTATAAATAAGATATGTAGCAGAGCCCCCATCTATCTGTTGTATTTAGTTTTATAATGTTTTGTACCATTGTATATTGGTCATTTATATATAAAAGATAATACAAATAGAATATCTAGATGTCTTAACCAATCTTAAAAATAAGCATCGATCAAGGATAAACTTACACCAAGAACTCTTAAAGGGGCATGAAACCAAAAATGTTTATTTTGTGATTTAGACTGAGCATACAATTTTAAACACATTTCCAATTTACTTCTATTATCCAATTTGCTGTGCTCTCTTAGTATCCTTTGTTGAAACGTATTCCTAGGTAGGCTCAAGAACCGCAATGCACTATTTAGAGCTAGCTGCTGATTGATTGATTGATTGTTGCACATAGATGCCTCGTGTCATTGGTTCACCAGATGTGTTCAACTATCTTCCAGTAGTGTATTGCTGCTTCTTCAACAAAGGATACTGAAATAATTAAGCAAATTTGATAATAGAAGTGAATTGGAAAGTTTGTTTAAAATTGTAAGCCCTATCTGAATCATGAAAGAAAATTTTTGAGTTTAATGTCCATTTAATATAAACAGATCATACGAGGAAACTACAAGTAACTGACTGTAAAAAATGTACAGTATAACTGGAGGAGTTCATCCTTTGTAATAAGATACAAATTATTTCATATGGGTTAATTTAAACACACGTTTTATATAAATGGTGACACTTAAATTATTTTACCCTCCAAAGACAATTAACATAAATTTGGAAATTTTAAAAGTACAAATGGATATTTCTACTTTAAAGGGACACTGAACCCAATTTTTTTCTTTCGTGATTCAGATACAGCATGCAATTTTAAGCAACTTTCTAATTTACTCCTATTATCAAATTTTCTTCATTCTCTTGCTATCTTTATTTGAAAAAGAAGACGTCTAAGCTTTTTTTAAGTTCAGCACTCTGGACAGCACTTTTTTATTGGTGGATGAATTTATTCACCAATCAGCAAGGACAACCCAGGTTGTTCACCAAAAATGGGCCGGCATCTAAACGTACATTCTTGCATTTCAAATAAAGATACCAAGAGAATGAAAAAAATGTGATAATAGGAGTAAATTAGAAATATGCTTAAAATTTCATGCTCTATCTGAATCACTAAAGAAAAAATGTAGGTTCAGTGTCCCTTTAACAAATGAGATGATAAATGATATCTCAGTATAACAAGGCAAGTGCTACAACATATTTGTGCACACAAACAAAAGAGGGACCAGACAGGTGCAGACACTGTGGGTTGTAAAATGCAGAGGAATAGAAGAACGGAGGTGTGGCCCCTTAGGCCTTGAGTTGGACAAGCCTAGTCCAAAGTTGGTGCTATTTGTTAAGTTTATCACAAAATGTATCCACAAAATCCCCCATGCAGAATATGTAATAAAATGTTTTCAATAAAAACAGATTTGTAGAACCTACCAAACTGAATGGCTCTAGATATGAAGGTTTTGTTACATGAGATATGAATCCTATAAAACTTCTCTGGGATGTACTGTACTCCCCTTACCTGTATTTCATGCCAGTTGCTTTGCCTGTGGACTCACGCAGGATGTGAGAAAGGAGGGGAAGCACCTGATTAGCATTTTTTGTCCCCATAGGGGGAGTACGCTGTTTGCTTTGTCCCCCTGTACCCCCATTCTGTCCACCTGAGGGGCGACTGGGACACAGACGGTCTTCACTGGTCCTACTTCGTAGTGTCTGCTCAGTGCAAGCAAATGAAACTTGCATTATTGTGAGAGGGGGGTAAAATAATATGAAAGTGAGAGTATAGGGGGATTGGGACACTCTGGGACAGGGGAGAAAGAGAGAAAAAGAGGGGGTTTATAGGGGAAGGAGAAGAAATGAAATAGGAAAATAAGGGGGGGAAGGGTTATAGGGGGGAGATGAAAGAGTAATGATAAAATTAAAAGAGAAGCAGATAATAGAAAAAAGAAGCAGGAGACTGAAAAAGGAAAGAGAGAGGGAATGTGAATATGTAGGAACCAAATGACAGGGAAAGGGCTGTAAGACACAGGATAATAGCAGAAAGGTAGAGTGAGAGGAGGGGGAGGGGAGAGGGGGATGGGACAATTGAGAGGCTAAAAAGTCAGGAGTGTCAAAAGGACAGAGAAAGAGGAAAAAGGTAAGTGCCAGAGGGAGATAGAGATATAATGAAGAGAAGGACTGAAGACAAAACAAATGCCTCCCAGCCTAGGAAGATGTGAATGAAATAGGAATTGAGATAGAAAGAGTGAGACAGAGAGGAGGAGAGGAGCTGTGTGCAGTAGTGGGACAGCTCTGCAGTTATCAAGGGTACTCTTCACACATTTCTCTCTCCCTCCCTCTGGTTCTTTCTCCCTCCTTCTCTTTTTGTGTCTGCACTGATGCAGCTATTACTGGCTCCTCCTATCTGCTCTATACACTACACTGTATATAAAATACATAAATGTTGATGATTATAAATAACTATGCATCCCATGAATCTATAATGTCCCATAACCTTGTTTGTGAAATAAGAATGATGCTCTGCGGACATCTGGATGGAGAAAGGTTATAGATGCAATGGTCAGCAGGTATTTAATAGGAGAGCCTGGGTGCAATAAAATGTATAGGTGCAAAAAGTTGTCCATAAAGCAAAATATCAAGCGTGCAGAGTCTTTTAGTGTCTATTCCTGTCTTTATTTGTTCAATTTTATTAATAACCCTTTTCCTTCCTTTACCTCTCTCATTGCTCTGCATAAAGCAATGGACATGTACAAAAGACACTACCTTGCTAATTCAATCTGGCACCTCTGTGGTTTGGGTGTGCTACAGGCAATGAGGAATGGGTGCAGGGAGAGCGTTTCTGCAGGTGACTGACTGGTGCTGAGAGGCAAACACAAATGCTTCTCAAGTCTATGAAATCAGACGGCCTCTGTTTGGAAGAAGATAAGCTTAAGGCAACAGTGCTTGGCAGTTCTCGGGAATAAAGTTAAAGGGACAATGTATTTAGGCATGTAGCAGATAAGAATTAATTGTATTCAAAGCAGCTGCATGAGCACACTTTAAAATAGGCTGGGCATTCGCTAACAACCCTCACTGGGAGATTAATTTCTGCTGTTGACTCTTACAAAGCTTTTCTATAGCAAATACTGCAGTACTTGCAGCTCAGCTATTTCAAATAAATATAAAAGTAAAGGAACTATTTGTAAACAATTGACTACACATTAGCAGGTAACACATTCAAGGGAAAACATTTTACAGTACATATCTCTTTAACAATGATTTGATATAAGAAGGACCATTTGTAGGTATTTGGAAGCAGCATTATAAATGGTAAAATGCTCTGCAGGTGTTGGATAAGACCAGGGGTCAAGTCGAGCAGGAACGCATGGGAACGTAGTTTCTGCACTATTTTTGCAGGAGGAACTAAGTTCCCTCTGGGCAGAGACCAGAAATGCTTCAGTACAAACTGCTACTGCACAATGCTGCTGCTGGTGGGAGGAACTGGAGCACAGTCTGGTTAGAGGGATAGTAAGATCTTCTAGTAATGGGCAGTAACACTTCCTACAATACACTAAATTCAAGCCTGTCACCAGTCCTGCTGTGTGATCACCCCATAATGTGTGCAACACATGGTGCTTACATTTATGTGTGGCTTTCTCTAAAGTTATATAGCTCCCTTCAGCAGAAATATGTCTATAGTACCTTAAGTGGGTGAGACTCTGTGACAAAGGAGGATTCTCAGGCACAAAAGCAAACATTTAACTCTTCATTGGATTTAATTTGCTTTCATTAACGAAAGTGTATAGATTATATACATATAAATACAATTATACATTTAAATGAGTGTGTGTATAAAACAATATTAATTGCGAGGGGGTGGAAGTCTTAATGAGTTCCCACACTTTTTCTTGTAGGACTTGACCCATGGACAGTCATAATTATAACTAAGCTCTGTAAGTCCATCAGGTTAGTAGTGAAATATTGTATAATTCCCTGACAGGACAATGGAGGCAGAAAAAGGCATTGCAGTCCTTTATTCAGATAGGAGTTAAAGGGACAGTCTAGTAAAAATTTAACTTTTATGATTCCGATAGGGCATGTCATTTTTAACAACTTTCCAATTTAATTTTATCATCAAATTTGTTTTATTCTAGTGGTATTCTTTGTTGAAAGCTAAACCTAGGTAGGTTCATATGCTAATTTCTAACCCCTTGAAGGCTGTCTCTTATCTGAATGCAGTTGACAGTATTTCACAGCTAGATGGTGCTAGTTCATGTGTGCCATATAGATAACATTGTGCTGACACCCGTGGACTTATTATGAGAGGGCACCGATAGGCTAAAATACGTCTGTCAAAAGAACTGTAATAAGGGGGCAGTCTGCAGAGTCTTAAATACAAGGTAATCACAGAGGTAAAAAGTATATTAATATAACTGTGTTGTTATGCAAAACTGGGGAATGGATAATAATGGGATTATCTATCTTTCTAAACTATAAATATTCTGGAGTAGACTGTCCCTTTAACTGGGTAGTATTCTGCAGGTACCATATTGTACATTGTATAAGAAACAATAGTCTGTAAAAGTCATTTAGGGCAGAATATGCAATGGGTGATGTTATCACTAGAATTAAAGGGACAGTCTACTTGAGAAATTTTATTGTTTAAAAAGATAGATAATCCCTTTATTACCCACACAATATTATCTATATGGCACACATGCACTAGTACTGTCTGGATTCGAAAAGCTAATACAATGCACTGAGACAAGAGGCAGCCTTCAAGGGTTTAGAGATCAGCCTATGAGCTTAGGTAGGTTTAGCCTTCAACAAAGAATACCAAGGGAACAAAGCAACTTTGATGAAAAAGGTAAATAGAAAATTTGTTTAAAATTGCATGCCATATGTGAATCATGAACGTTTGATTTTGATTTTACTGTCCCTTTAAGTAAGTTTTGTGCTGAATGTCTATGAAAGAATAGTGGATAAGAAGTAATGCTCTGCAAGCTTTTTGCGAGGACAGAAAATAAGGAGCAATGTTCTGCAGTTTTTAACAATATGCCCTGCAGGTCTTTGTCACATCTAGGCCTGGTGCCAGATTTAAGGCAGAACTGTTCTGTAGGTCACTGACAGCAGGAAACAAGAAGTTTTGCTCTACAGAATGGCAGAAGGAATAATACCCTGTAGGTCTTTCAAAGGAAAGGGAATAAGGAGGAATAATATGTTTATTATAAAGCCAGAATGATGGGTATATGGAGTGATGTTCTGCAGACCTTTGTTATGATTTACATGAGTAAGGAAATACAGGCCTCCTTCAGGACATTGGTTAAGAAGCAATGCTCTGCAAGATTTTGCCTGTGCAGGTAGTAAGGAGTAGTTCTCTAAAGGCATCTGTTAGAACAGGAGTGAGGGGATATGCAGTGCAGGTGTCCCAGAGGAAAATAAATAAGATGCAATGCTGTTCAGGTGGTCTCATCTACCACAGCAAATAAGGAGCATTCCTCTGCATGTCTCTTACAGGAGAGGTTAAAGGGACACTAAACCCAATTTTTTTCTTTCATGATTCAGATAGAGCATGCGATTTTAAGCAACTTTTTAATTTACTCCTATTATCAATTTTTCTTTGTTCTCTTGCTATCTTTATTTAAAAAGCAGGAATGTGATGCATAGGAGCCGGCCCATTTTTGGTTGAGAACCTGGGTTATGCTTGCTTATTAGTGGGTAAATGTAAGCCTCCAATAAGCAAGTGCTATCCATGGCTCTGAACTTAAAATGGGCTGGATGCTAAGATTTACATTCCTGCTTTTAAAATAAAGATAGTAAAAGAAAAACTGATAATAGGAGTAAATTAGAAAGTTGCTTAAAATTGCATGCTCTATCTGAATCACGAAAGAAAACAATTGAGTTCAGTGTCCCTTTAAGGTATCAGAGCTTTGTGGGCCTTTGACAGGACCAGGGATAATATGTGATTCTCTGCAGGATCCTTTCCAAATATGAGTTAGGGAATCAATGCTCTGCAGATCTGTAGAGCGAACATAGGCAAGGGTGAGCAGTTAGCACTATTAATCCCAGCAGGGGCCTGGCCGATAAAACAAAAGATAAAATGATTCTGCAGCTTACTGTCAGAACTGAGATCAAGGTAGCAATATACCCTGTCCGCCAGGAAAACCAATTGGGAGCAATGCTCTGCAGGACTACGGTGAGAAATTAGGGAAGCGATACACAGGTCTGTGGCAAGAGAGAGGTTAAATGGCTTTACAATACCTGCAAATATTACAGGTGCTGAATTAAAATAGCAGCACTGCAGTCAGTCAGGTCTATTGGTCAGATCTGGGGATTTTAACACTTACACAGCCCAATAACTTAACAAAAAAACTTTAAAATTGGGTGCCAGAGATGCAGAGGTTGATGGATGTGTGAAGAGATTTAATGCAGCAGAGAGAACTGCAGAACCAGTCGCTGCTACAGAGTAAAATGTCTGACTCAGCACATTATGACGCATAAAGAGGGACCGAGAGAGGGAGAGGGGAAGAGTGAGAAACCAGGAGGAAGAGAGAGGGCAGTAGAGAGAGATGCGAAGGGAGAAAAGAGACAGAGCAAGAGAGGAATTGATAAAGAGAGAACAATTAAACAGGATACAGAAGCTAGAGGTAGAAACAAGAGGAATAAAACTAGTGAGAGAAAAAGTATTTATAAATATATAATAATAATAATAATAATAATAATAATAAAGGTCAGGGGAAAGATAAAAAATACTGTTTGCAAAAAGAGACATTAGGGTGTGCGGACCCATTTTTCTACTATTTAATCGTACTTTTTTTTCCCCCTCGCCTTACCCCTTTCCTAGCTCTGCTGAGAGCATTTGGTATTTTATAATGGTATGACCTTGCGAATTCTTAGGGGTACTACTAGGTTTGCCACCTTAACGTATGAGCTACACATGCTACAGGGTGTGCAGGGAGGAATTGGAATAGTGCTGTCCAAAAACACAATAAAAATGCTCCTTCCTGCAAACCCTGCAGCATGTGTAACTCATTTATATATGTGCACAAACACACATATATATATTGTTCTCCACAGAACATTTTCCAGCTGGGTGGCATTATGAAGCAGCCGGGTGGGGGCAGATTAATATTTTCTGATATTATATAATTTTCTGCTTTCCAAAGCTCAAAATCTTAGCATAATTTAACATAAATGTATATAATGATAATTTTTGCAATAATTTTGGTGGTCAGTAAAATCAGCTGTGTGGTGCACCTACTAAAAAGGTCCTTGGGAGAACACTGATATTATTATTTATATACATAACTTTTATTTTATACCATAACAAATTAATGCCACATACAGTAATAAATTAACCAAAATAATTAGGGAAGATGGATAGAAAAAAGAAGTTGTTGATCTGAGAGAGTGTAGAGAGTGCTGACAGTCATGGAAGGTCATAACAGATTCCTAGAGATTTTGTTCTACTAAATATTGTCTCTCCCTTCTCTCTCCACTCCCTTCTTTCTTAAATCTCTATTTTTACCCTCTCCCTTCTCCCACAAACCATGGGCGCGATCCAATATAGATCGCAGTTTGCGGCGCAAGCGAGGGAACCCACGTCGCCCGCAGTTTCAGCACGCAACTCGAGCCATCCAATATGCGGCGCCGTCAATTGCTAAAGTGGCGCAAGTCTCACAAACCAGCGATGTCCAGAAATCTGTGTAAGTACAGATTTTTGGAGTCGCCAGTGACTTGCGCCACGTTAGAAACTGCCGGCGCCTACAAAACCTGACTAAAGTCTAAATCACCCGCACTGTCTAACACGCCTCCTAAACATAGCCCGACACGTCTAACACGCCTCCCTAACATAGCCCGACACGTCTAACCCTCTATCCGCTATCCCCCCTCACTATCCTAACAATAAAAAAGCTATTAACCCCTAAACCGCCGCTCCCGTACCCCGCCGCAACCTAATAAAGTTATTAACCCCTAAACCGTCGCTCCCGTGCCCCGCCGCCAGCTATGTTATATCTATAACCCCCTAAAGTGAGCCCCTAACACCGCCGCCATCTATATTAAAATTATTAACCCCTAATGTAAGCCCCTTACACCGCCGCCATCTCTATTAAAATGATTAACCCCTAATTTAATCTACCTACCCCGCCGCCAGCTATATTATCTATATTAACCCTAAGTATATTATAGTTAATATAGGTATTACATTATATATATTAACTATATTAACCCTAATTATATTAGGGTTAATATAGTTAATATAGTTACTATAGTATTTATATTAACTATATTAACTCTATCTAACCCTAACACCCCTAACTAAATTTATATTAAATTAATCTAATTCATTTATAAACTAAAATATTCCTATTTAAATCTAAATACTTACCTATAAAATAAACCCTAAGATAGCTACAATATAATTAATAATTACATTGTAGCTATGTTAGGGTTAATATTTATTTTACAGGTAAATTGTTAATTATTTTAACTAGGTATAATAGCTATTAAATAGTTATTAACTATTTAATATCTACCTAGTTAAAATAATTACCCAATTACCTGTAAAATAAATCCTAACCTAAGTTACAAATACACCTACACTATCAATAAATTAAATAAACTACAAACATCTATCTAAAAATACAATTAAATTAACTAAACTAAATTACAAAAAAAACAAACACTAAATTACAAAAAATAAAAAAAGATTACAAGATTTTTAAGCTAATTACACCTATTCTAAGACCCCTAATAAAATAATAAACCCCCAAAATAAAAAAAATTCCCTGCCCTATTCTAAATTAAACAAATTTCAAAGCTCTTTACCTTACCAGCCCTTAAAAGGGCCTTTTGTGGGGCATGCCCCAAAGAATTCAGCTCTTTTGCATACAAATACCCCCCCCCCCATTACAACCCACCACCCACATACCCCTATTCTAAAACCACCCAAACCCCCCTTAAAAAAGCCTAACACTACCCCCCTGAAGATCTCCCTACCTTGTCTTCACCACACCGGGCCGAACTCCTGATCCGATCCGGGCGATGTCTTCCTCCAAGCGGCAAAGAAGAATTCTTCCTCCGGCGATGTCTTCCTCCAAGCGGCAAAGAAGAATTCTTCCTCCGGCGACGTCTTCCTCCAAGCGGCAGCAAAGTCTTCATTCTTCCGGCGGCATCTTCAATCTTCTTTCTTCGCTCCGCCGCCGCGGAGCATCCATCCCGGACGACTACTGAACTACGAATGAGGTACCTTTAAATGACGTCATCCAAGATGGCGTCCGCCGAATTCTGATTGGCTGATAGGATTCTATCAGCCAATCGGAATTAAGTTAGAAAAATCTGATTGGCTGATTGAATCAGCCAATCAGATTCAAGTTCAATCCGATTGGCTGATCCAATCAGCCAATCAGATTGAGCTTGCATTCTATTGGCTGTTCCGATCAGCCAATAGAATGCGAGCTCAATCTGATTGGCTGATTGGATCAGCCAATCGGATTGAACTTGAATCTGATTGGCTGATTCAATCAGCCAATCAAATTTTTCTAACTTAATTCCGATTGGCTGATAGAATCCTATCAGCCAATCGGAATTCGGCGGACGCCATCTTGGATGACGTCATTTAAAGGTACCTCATTCGTCGTTCAGTCGTCGTCCGGGATGGATGCTCCGCGGCGGCGGAGCGAAGAAAGAAGATTGAAGATGCCGCCGGAAGAATGAAGACTTTGCTGCCGCTTGGAGGAGGACGTCGCCGGAGGAAGAATTCTTCTTTCCCGCTTGGAGGAAGACATCGCCGGAGGAAGAATTCTTTTTTGCCGCTTGGAGGAAGACATCGCCCGGATCGGATCAGGAGTTCGGCCCGGTGTGGTGAAGACAAGGTAGGGAGATCTTCAGGGGGGTAGTGTTAGGCTTTTTTAAGGGGGGTTTGGGTGGTTTTAGAATAGGGGTATGTGGGTGGTGGGTTGTAATGGGGGGGGGTATTGTATTTGTATGCAAAAGAGCTGAATTCTTTGGGGCATGCCCCACAAAAGGCCCTTTTAAGGGCTGGTAAGGTAAAGAGCTTTGAAATTTGTTTAATTTAGAATAGGGCAGGGAATTTTTTTTATTTTGGGGGTTTATTATTTTATTAGGGGGCTTAGAATAGGTGTAATTAGCTTAATAATCTTGTAATCTTTTTTTTATTTTTTGTAATTTAGTGTTTGTTTTTTTTTGTAATTTAGTTTAGTTTATTTAATTGTATTTTTAGATAGATGTTTGTAGTTTATTTATTGATAGTGTAGGTGTATTTGTAACTTAGGTTAGGATTTATTTTACAGGTAATTGGGTAATTATTTTAACTAGGTAGATATTAAATAGTTAATAACTATTTAATAGCTATTATACCTAGTTAAAATAATTAACAATTTACCTGTAAAATAAATATTAACCCTAACATAGCTACAATGTAATTATTAATTATATTGTAGCTATCTTAGGGTTTATTTTATAGGTAAGTATTTAGATTTAAATAGGAATATTTTAGTTTATAAATGAATTAGATTAATTTAATATAAATTTAGTTAGGGGTGTTAGGGTTAGATAGAGTTAATATAGTAAATATAAATACTATAGTAACTATATTAACTATATTAACCCTAATATAATTAGGGTTAATATAGTTAATATATATAATGTAATACCTATATTAACTATAATATACTTAGGGTTAATATAGATAATATAGCTGGCGGCGGGGTAGGTAGATTAAATTAGGGGTTAATCATTTTAATAGAGATGGCGGCGGTGTAAGGGGCTTACATTAGGGGTTAATAATATTAATATAGCTGGCGGCGGTATAGGGGGATTAGATTAGGGGTTAATAATTTTTATATAGGTGGCGGCGGTGTAAGGGGTCAGATTAGGGGATAGATAAGGTAGATGACAGCGGTGTAAGGGGTTCTAATTAGGGGATAGATAAGGTAGATGGCAGCGGTTTTAGGGGCTCACAGTAGGGGGTTAGTTTATGTAGATGGCGGCGGGGTCCGGGAGCGGCGGTTTAGGGGTTAATAACTTTATTAGGGATTTCGGGGGGGGGGGGAATCGCGGTTGACAGGTAGATAGACATTGCGCATGCGTTAGGTGTTAGGTTTATTTTAGAAGATCGTGGTTGACAGGGAGATAGACATTGCGCATGCGTTAGGTGTTAGGTTTATTTTAGAAGATCGCGGTTGACAGGGAGATAGACATTGCGCATGCGTTAGGTGTTAGGTTTATTTTAGCAGCCAGTTTAGGGAGTTACGGGGCTCCAATAGTCAGCGTAAGGCTTCTTACGGCTGCTTTTTGTGGCGAGGTGAAAATGGAGTAAGTTTTCTCCATTTTCGCCACGTAAGTCCTTACGCTGCATATTGGATACCAAACTGCGCTGGTTTGGTATACCTGCCTATAGCCCAAAAAACTACGGGCGACGGCAGAAATATACGCGCGTAACTTCTAGGTTACGCCGTATATGTGATACCAAACCCGCGCAAATATTGGCGTTGCCGGCTTTTGCGGGCGACGATTTTTATCGGATGGACCCCCTAATGTTCCTTTCCCCTCTCTCATATCTTTTTATTCTCTTTTTTCCCACTCTCTCTATCCCATTTCCTCTCCAATCTCTCTCTTTCTGTCCCGTTTAACTTTTTCAGAAGTAACAGTCTAAGCACTAATGGGGCCTCTTCAGACCTAGAGGAATGAAATATCCTTGACCTTTCAGGGATTTATTAAATCCTTTTAGATAATATTTTTAGCACATAGCCCAAAATGTGTGTTTGTCAGTGCTGCAATATTAGAGAGTACATTTTGGAAATACAGCGCGCTAACTTTGCTACTTACAACATGCCACCAGACTTTGGACAGTGAGTGAATGTTGATTCGACCTTCACTCACTATCTTTTACTCGCCACCGTTAAATTTTCACTCGCCTATGGCTAGTGGGCGAGTGGAAATCTTGATCCCTTATATATATATATATATATATATATATATATATATATATATATATACAAAACACGGAAGGGAACTGCACTCTCATGCCGGACCGGGTACACATCCCATGACCCTGCAACATGCTCAGCCCTGGGTGCCACTGGCACTCACAGGAAGCTGTGCTGTCCCCAGAGCCACAAGCAGTTAACCCCAGACAGGTCTGGGTGCAAGAACCATAGGGAAAATTACAAAACAAATTAATACAACACACAGAGAAAACCCAGCACTCACTTACAAGCTCTCAGCTAAGATTTAAAAGCAAAAATGGAAAGGTTAGTCACCGCATCTGGCCAAATGGGACAAGCTCAGGTACCACGTCAAGGTCCTCTCCAATACCTGAGACCCTAAAACAGCCACACAATGCAAGCTTTCAAATCCAAACAAACTGAAAACAAGGGAAGGGTGCACAGGAATATGTAACCACCCTAGACATATACAAAACACGGAAGGGAACTGCACTCTCATGCCGGACCGGGTACACATCCCATGACCCTGCAACATGCTCAGCCCTGGGTGCCACTGGCACTCACAGGAAGCTGTGCTGTCCCCAGAGCCACAAGCAGTTAACCCCAGACAGGTCTGGGTGCAAGAACCATAGGGAAAATTACAAAACAAATTAATACAACACACAGAGAAAACCCAGCACTCACTTACAAGCTCTCAGCTAAGATTTAAAAGCAAAAATGGAAAGGTTAGTCACCGCATCTGGCCAAATGGGACAAGCTCAGGTACCACGTCAAGGTCCTCTCCAATACCTGAGACCCTAAAACAGCCACACAATGCAAGCTTTCAAATCCAAACAAACTGAAAACAAGGGAAGGGTGCACAGGAATATGTAACCACCCTAGACATATACAAAACACGGAAGGGAACTGCACTCTCATGCCGGACCGGGTACACATCCCATGACCCTGCAACATGCTCAGCCCTGGGTGCCACTGGCACTCACAGGAAGCTGTGCTGTCCCCAGAGCCACAAGCAGTTAACCCCAGACAGGTCTGGGTGCAAGAACCATAGGGAAAATTACAAAACAAATTAATACAACACACAGAGAAAACCCAGCACTCACTTACAAGCTCTCAGCTAAGATTTAAAAGCAAAAATGGAAAGGTTAGTCACCGCATCTGGCCAAATGGGACAAGCTCAGGTACCACGTCAAGGTCCTCTCCAATACCTGAGACCCTAAAACAGCCACACAATGCAAGCTTTCAAATCCAAACAAACTGAAAACAAGGGAAGGATGCACAGGAATATGTAACCACCCTAGACATATACAAAACACGGAAGGGAACTGCACTCTCATGCCGGACCGGGTACACATCCCATGACCCTGCAACATGCTCAGAGCTGAGAGCTTGTAAGTGAGTGCTGGGTTTTCTCTGTGTGTTGTATTAATTTGTTTTGTAATTTTCCCTATGGTTCTTGCACCCAGACCTGTCTGGGGTTAACTGCTTGTGGCTCTGGGGACAGCACAGCTTCCTGTGAGTGCCATTGGCACCCAGGGCTGAGCATGTTGCAGGGTCATGGGATGTGTACCCGGTCCGGCATGAGAGTGCAGTTCCCTTCCGTGTTTTGTATATGTCTAGGGTGGTTACATATTCCTGTGCACCCTTCCCTTGTTTTCAGTTTGTTTGGATTTGAAAGCTTGCATTGTGTGGCTGTTTTAGGGTCTCAGGTATTGGAAAGGACCTTGACGTGGTACTTGAGCTTGTCCCATTTGGCCAGATGCGGTGACTAACCTTTCCATTTTTGCTTTTAAATCTTAGCTGAGAGCTTGTAAGTGAGTGCTGGGTTTTCTCTGTGTGTTTTATATATATATATATATATATATATATAATATATATATACTGTATATACACACATGCACACCACACATATATAACAGTAATAATATAATTATTATTATATAATATAACATAATATAGTTGTATTATTGTATTATTATTATCATTATTATAAACAAAAAGAAGTATAAGACACAAATAGAAGCTGGATGTAATGTGATTTAAAGCTATACCCTCTATACAATGTAAATGCCAACAAATTGCCTTTACACTGATTCAAAGGCGTCTACTTGTAAAATAGAAGTTGACAGCCACTTGGCCTTATCTACAAACATTCAGTGCTTAATTGATTGCCGACCTACTTTAATATCTACACTATAAACACACACATCTATCTATATATGCCAAACAAATAATACACGTGCATATCCACATCAGAAAACATACAGTCAGCAGAAACCCAAGGAAATAGATTTCTGTTGCAGAGTATTGTAGGTGGTGATAAGCAATGGAGAGCACACAGTTTAAAGAGACATGGCAGTGAGGTAATACGTTCAGTGAATAAGCTACTATCCTTTTTGACGACTGATTTCTAGGGAATCATTTAACATGTGCATGCTTCATTTTTTCACATTTAAAGGGACATCAAATTCAAAATTGCAATGCACAGGAATCCATTTAAATTCTGAGCATTTTTCCAATATACACAAATGTCCAAATATGCTTCCTTTTCAGTGATAGCTTTCACTATACATAAAGAGCACCTGAGAGGTTTTTCTCTTTATAGATAATGGCCCAGGCGATATGATCTCTTGTGTGCTATAATACCCACAACTGTATTTAAAGGGACATTAAAGCCAAAATTGGAATCAACGTGGATGCATCTTGGTTTTGTATAGAAGCATTTTTGTAATATACATGTATTAGCAAAAACGCTTCTAATAAAAGCTATAGCTGTTTCAAAAGTATATTTAGGTATGCACCATGCACCAGCATTTTAACACAGCTCTCTCTCAGAGAGCCTAAGGGACTTGTAGCATCTGGTAATGACTCAATTTGTTAATTGCTGACATGATACAAGCCCCACTGGTGCTCTGAGCAGCTACAGTATATAAAATGCTGTGCCTGGAAAATATCCAGATATGCTTTGCATGCTCGTGCAGAGAAAAATGCTAACACTAAAACAGTGATAACTTTTCCTAGAAGCATTTTTGACAATACATGTACTGTATATTGCAAATATGTTTCTATTTAAAGGTGTAATTCATTAATGTGCATTTAAATTTTGACCGGAAAGTCCTTTTAACAAAAAAGCAAGAGTGGCAAGGACTTGGTAGAGGTTGCAGTAATAAGGATGAGTTATGTTTAAAATACTGCATTTTAAACATTGGGAGATTTAGACAATTGGGGTAGTGGTGGTTGGAGGGTTTATAGTAGGTGGGGTTAGCTGCAGGGGGGCATTTTATGCCATGGGGAAGTACCTTTTGAGGATTAATAGCAGAGGAGGGTTTTAACCATGGAGGTTTTATGTAATGGCTGGGGTAGTGGCAGTTAGGGGGTTATTAGTGGAGGGGGTGTTTTAGCAGTGGACAAGATTATTCAGTGGAAATAGTAATGTATTAGAGGTTTACCCCTTAACAACAGCTGACATACCTATTTTTTCATGCCCTAGGAGCTGTTGGAGGCAGTAAAACCCCTTTTGACAGGCAATGTACAGGGTTGCGGTCGTTAAGGGGTTAATGTGGCGATGGGGCAGGAGTTAGGAAATGATCATGTTTCAGTTATTTTATGTGCCTTCCCTATACATTGTATTAGCGCAAACCACTATGAATACAGTGAATACCACAAAATTATCGCGAGGCACAAAAAATTTACCATTTAATTGTAATCTGAGTGCAAAAATGGAAGCAGTACAGATTGATCGAGCAGTATTCACTTTCCATATCACTTGCAGTTTTGACGGCCAATTTACCAAAGTGCGAGCGGACATAATACAATGTAGCGTATCATGTCCACCGCACATCGATAAATGCTGACAGCATACGCTGCCGACAGCATACGCTGCTTGCGCAATGCTGCCCCCTGCATATTCGCGGCCTATCGGGGGTGTCAATTAGCCCGCTTGTAAAGGATCGGCGGATTGAAGACCGCAGCCTCAGAGCAGGGGAATAAGTTATGGAGCAGTGGTCTTTAGATCGCTGCTTCATAATTGCTGTTTCCGGCGAGTCTGTAGGCTCGTGCGGAAATAGGGGCACCAAGCTCCATTCGGAGCTTGATAATTTGGCCCTTGGCCTCTACTTCATCTAGACCATATTTAACAATGGCTGTTAATGCAACATTTAAAAAACTACGTCATTTATGCAGAATATCCCTCACAGTCAATTTCTAAAGTAGAGGAAACATTGTTTATTTATCACCATTATTTTTCATAAATATTTGAGATGTTAAACACTAATAAAGATCCTCCAACCTTCATTCATATTTTAGTAATTTTTGAGTGCAAGTACCTATTTTAAGCACACACATTTGTTTATAATTTAAAACATGAATTATTTTTAATGTGATAACAATAATAAATGAAATAAACCAAATAAAGTTCAGGAATAAGGATATGTCTGAGTCCTCTGGTTGAATTGTTCAGCTTGTTAGCGTTCCTCAGTGAAATTCCATGCAAGAAGGGGCGGAGCTTGGCCACGCAGGCGAATGGCTGTGCATTGAGTAAGCTCCTGAATCCACTGGCAATACAATCTTATAAAAATGGCACTTTCCTAATATATTTCCCCTAAAGAGTGTGGGATAACTTGGTCTAACAAAACGCCTGACAAGTCTCTATATTTTTGGCATGTTTTTATCACTTTGACTGCAAGAAAGATTTGGTGCGGTGAGGGCCTGGAACGGCGCGAAGACTGAGGCCTGCATTCCTTAAAGTGAACTGCCTGCGGGAGAACAGTGTGCATCTGACCGGAGCCTATAATCAACAGACTACCGCAAATAAGGAGAGTGAGGAGGCCTAACTACAAACTCAGCATTCGGGTAAGGTACCTGTTTGAAGGCTGGCAAAGAGAAACCGCGTACAACACCCTCAGTGTACACACTCCGCCATGCGCACACACACGGCTTAACACCGCAGCAGTGCAACGACGACACGGTCCTATACACCTAGTCACACGGCACCATTGCTGATTAAGGGCTGATCACATCTGCCCCTTTACACCCACTGTATCCTGAATGTTAATAGAGCGCAGCTCTCCTTCTAGCTGCCTGGCTACAGATATAAATACACAAAGTGGGCATA
This sequence comes from Bombina bombina, assembly GCF_027579735.1. Taxonomy (NCBI): domain Eukaryota; kingdom Metazoa; phylum Chordata; class Amphibia; order Anura; family Bombinatoridae; genus Bombina; species Bombina bombina. Next base: position 856,577,663 of record NC_069504.1, on the reverse strand, counting down.
CCTGGTAATTAAGAGAGCGGAGGTTAGAAAAAGTAACTCCATCGCGGCAACTGAACTTGTACTACAGCTCTAATTGATTCTACAAATATCTACTGAACGCTCTAATAAAAGGAGAGTGAGAGGAGGGTGGTGAGCGGCCCTGAATATCACTTTCACACATTTAGAAAGTCTGGCAGTGTCTCTATCCTTAACAGGCCTGCGAGTGTATGGGACATCTGGGGGTAGAAAATAGAAAATAATAGGTTTAAACATCACTCCTAAGATAAAATAAGAATCGATGTGCCCTCCATATGTTGTAACATTTGAGCAGACAGCCAGAATAATTTAATTATACAGACAGAAAGATAAAGAAAAAAGAGTGCATCTTCAAGCAAGAGACCATTCAGATATGCCTGGCAAGAAGAATTTAAATAAACCAGATAAAGGCACTCCACTTCACACTTTAAGTGGATATTTAAAACAGGCTGAACAATCCACCCCAGCACCCACAGGAGACATGGAAATTGAAATTACACAACCATCCCAGAATCCATTAGATATGCAGACTGCACACCATATAACAAGAGAGGATCTACAGCATTTATCCTCAAAAGAGGACATTAGAAATGCAGTAAAAGAAATGCGCGACATGTTTAATGATCTCAAAAAGGACATAAGTTTACTTGATAATAGACTGTCGCAATCTGAGACAAAACAAGCTAATACCAACACTACAGTAACGCAAATGCAGTTAGAGATTCAGCAACAATCTGAAACTATACAATTTCTATCTGAAAAAATGGAAGATCTGGACAACAGGGGGCGTCGAAATAATTTAAGAATCAGAGGAGCATCGGAAACAGTCCACCCCCCAGCCATAGAAGGGTACCTGCAGAGTTTGTTCCGTACCCTTAAAAATACACCATCATCCCCTGATATACCACTAGAACGGGCTCACAGGGCCTTGCGGGCAAAACCACCACCCAAAGCACCCCCTAGAGACATAATAGTCCGCTTCTTAAATTTCAAAGATAAGGAAGAAATACTCCAATGTGCACGCACCATGCAACAGGTTCAACATGCAGGGGAGACCCTACAGATCTTTTCTGATCTCTCACCAGCTACCCTGATGAAGAGGAGGGAGTTGACTCCCATAACAGCAAAGCTGAGAGCTAACAAGATCCCATACAGATGGGGCTTTCCTGTGTCAATCATCGCCACACGAAATAACAAAACATCAATCTTCCGCCCAGGAAATGATGCCCAGGCCTTCCTAGAAAATCTGTTGACAGACAACAATAGAATACCACAGACAGAAGACTCAGACAGCTCTACATCGACACCATAACAAAGTGTAAAACCTGCACATACAACTTGCTGGAACAGTTTGATATACTGTTGATATGATGCAGTCCTGTATCCTTTTCTTTCTTATAATTTCTGATTTAGTGATTTGGGGGGTGATGGTACCCCCTTTTCATTATAAAAGTTATGCTGAGTGTGGGGATCCATGACCAGACTATCTACTAAAGTTTTATTGTTTATTGTTGTGTTCCCTATGCCTAAAGGTTATATATGCTTCTGTCTCATGCCATTGATATGAGAAAAATTACGCAACAAGGTTATTGTTTAAAAATGTTCATGTTTTATTCAATTAGGCATTCTTTCAGCATATAAGTTATAACGTATTGCCAAGTTTCCACTGCTTTCCCTTCCTCCAATTTTCCTGGCTCTCTTCCATTTCTCCCACACCCTACCCTCTTTTTTCCCTCCCTTTCCCCTTGCACCTATCCAATCCACCCTCCCCCATACCCATCACCCACCCCTCTTCTTCCATCACCCTCTCGCCACCCCCTCACCCCCTTTCCTCCCCTTCTATCTCAAAATTTAGGGAACATTGACACATATAGTTCTACAGAACAGTTCACTAAGCCTTTAGCTTGACTCAACTCAATATCTTTTTTTTTGGAGACAATGTTCTGAAGGATGATGTTATTCCTTCCTTTTGGGTCAGGCTGAGTTTATTGATTATTGGTTTAAAGTGTATTCTAATATCTCAATGTTTACCGGTGTATTTCTTTTGATCAAAGTTTACATGTATTGTTGATTCATGTCACAGATACGGTCAAATTAAGGCAATAATGTTAATGTTTAAATGTGTTTTTGTCTCGCTCAAATAAGCATTGCTTCTGAATAAGATTTCTTGACATGTCATTGAGTTTCCCTTGCTCATTCCCTCCCCTTTCATTCTAACTGTATTTTTAACCCTCCCTCCTCCTTCTCGCTCTCTCTTTCCTCTTTCTCCCCTTCTTATTTCAGCCTTTATCCACACTCCTCCCTCACCCCCCCCCTTTTTTTTTTTTTTTTTTCCCTCTTGTTTTTCCCCCTACCCTCCTTCATCCCCCCACAAAGCTTCTCCTCCTTTTGTTTGTTCTTTCCACCTTTAACCAACTTCTCAAATCAAACCCCCTATATCGGCCCCTTCCCCCTCCTTTTCACCTCCAGTGCCATATTTAGAATGCTCCTAAGACCTTGATTCCAATAGGTCTGGGTAAACTGTTAATGACATGATAAAGATTGTATTTGCTAAAGGATTACTTTCCCTGTCTCACCTCTCCAACTGAACGAGTGGTTTATCTTAACGGCTCGAGCAGTTGTTGTTTCCTTCTTTCGGAGGTTCTTATCTTCTTAATCTTATAGTCTACTCTTTATTTCCTTTCACTATCTGAATATTCTCAAGTAATAACGTTTTCTTAAAAATTTACATTTGGTTTTAACAGACCTTCTCTTTTTATTTCTTTCCCTTTTTTTTTTTTTTTTTTTTTTTTCCCTTCTTCTCTTCCCCTTCCCACCCTTTAACCACCCCCTATTACCCCGGCATAAGGATGGCACCCTCACAAAGTAGATTTACCTTTCATAGCCTAAATTTTACCACGATTAATGCAAAGGGACTTAATGATCCGGGCAAGAGATCGATTGCTATGAGAGAACTTGGTAAGCTACATAGTCACATAATTTTCCTCCAAGAGACCCATTTTCGGAAGGGCAAAGAACCAAAATGGAACCCTAGACAATATCCCACGGCAGTATTTGCCTCAGGTAACAATAAGAAAGGGGGAGTGGGCATTCTGGTTCACCAGTCTGTCCCTCTAAAAATCACCCATATCGAGAAAGACCCTGACGGCAGATTCCTACTCCTGACAGGTACACTATACGACCACCCACTGACGTTAGCCACACTGTATGCGCCAAACTTAGAACAACACCACTTTATCAAAAAAGTAGCGAAGCTTGTTCTGGATTTAGCTAAAGGACCGGTCTTCCTTTCAGGAGACCTCAACACACCACTTGATGCGAGTATGGACACCTCTAATGGTTCATCCAGCATACCCAGTAAAACTATTAAATCTATCAAAACGACCATAGCAGACTTGCAGCTCCATGACGTTTGGAGAGCTGTACATCCGACAGACAAAGACTACACTTTCTTTTCACCACCCCATAACAAATATTCCCGCATTGACTACTTTCTATTCGATTCGGTTGGGTTGGATATGGTTAGTAATTCCACAATTGGTCCAATTACATGGTCAGACCATGCCCCTCTCACCTGTAACATACAATGGCCTGACATACCTCCCACAGCCTATATCTGGAGGCTGGATGAATTTCTCTTAGAGAACCCAGAAGTTAAAGCAGATATACAGAGTTCCCTCTCAGACTACTTATCACATAATGATCCCTCGGACACATCACTCACATCCTTCTGGGAGGCACATAAATGTGTTATCCGTGGCATATTCCTCAAGCACAAGGGAAGGCTAGTCAGGATGCATAATCATAAACACAAACAGATTTTAGATAACATCACACAGCTCAAAACTATACATAAACGCGATCCTACAAATAAGGAGGTTTTTAAGACTTTAGAAGACGCTAAAAAACAACTTCGACAATATCAACTGGAGACATTGCACCGCAAACTGATGACTGCAAAACAACATTATTATGAGGGAGGTAATAAACCAGGCAAACTACTAGCTAGAAGTATACGAAGGCAACAACTAAAATCATACATCCATTACATCCAAAGTACTGATGGCACAATACTGAAAAGCAGTAAACAGATAGCACACTCCTTCCATACTTACTACAATAATTTGTACAATATCTCTCCCATGCAAGAGGACGGTCACAGGGCTAATACTACACTGAGCAGACAGACGGAGATAGACGACTATCTAGCCTCAATAAACCTTTCACAACTAGAAGATATGGACAGGGACTCTCTTGACGCCCCTATTTCCATGGAGGAGCTCTCCCAGGCTATAAAAGATTTCCCTGGCGGGAAGAGTCCTGGTCCTGATGGGTTTACCCCTAGGTATTACGGGATTTTCCTGGATGCTTTGGGCCCCCATATGCTGGCTCTACTCAACTCGCTCATTCATAATCCCACGCTTACGAGCTCATTGTTGGAAGCTCACATTGCAGTCATACCCAAACCGGGCAAGCCCCCTACTTCTCCAGCCAACTTCCGACCAATATCGTTACTTAATTCGGACATGAAGGTCTTTGCTAAGATCTTAGCAAGAAGACTTAATAAATTTCTCCCAGCTCTAATCCACTCTGACCAGGTTGGCTTTATACCTGGTCGAGAAGCGCGAGATAATACCAATAAGGTGATACAATTGATTAGCCACGCTCGAAATATGGGTATTCCAATGGTTCTTTTCTCGACTGACGCAGAGAAGGCCTTCGACCGGGTCGACTGGCTCTTCCTGCGTCGAGTCATGAAGGCAATGAATTTTGGGGATTCGTTCATAAATATGACATTCGCTCTATACTCAGCCTCAAATGCCCGGGTTAGGGTGAACGGCACATTGTCGGATGCTTTCAAAATCACAAATGGGACCAGGCAGGGGTGTCCTCTGTCACCACTCCTTTTTGCATTATCCATTGAGGCGTTGGCGCAAACAATTAGAAGGAATCCAAAGATAACAGGAGTTGGTGTGGGAGACTTTGAAATCAAACAAGCGCTTTACACGGATGATATTCTGTATACCCTCACTGAAGCGGAAACTTCGGTTCCGGAACTCCTACGTGAATTTGAACGGTACGGAAATCTTTCCAATTTCCATCTAAATTTATCTAAGTCTGAGATGCTAAACATTAACACCCCCAGAGAACATATTCAATCTTTAGTTTCAAATCATAATATTTCTTTGGCCCTTACCAAAATAAAATATCTAGGGATTTACCTGACTGCTAACCCATCTGATCTATTTAAAAATAATTATTTAACCCTGAGGCGTGATCTAATTAATGATTTATCATCCTGGAAAAATAAAATGTTATCGTGGCTGGGAAAGATCAGTTTGATCAAAATGAATATCCTGCCGCGCATATTGTACTTATTACAAACAGTTCCTATATCACTACCGAGCGACTATCTTGCACAACTGCAACGCTCTCTGGAGCAGTTTGTTTGGCACGGTAAGAGACCTAGGGTCTCTAGAAAGACTCTATACCTCCCCAGAGAAAGGGGGGGACTGGGGTTCCCTGAGCTGTCTAAATATAGGCGAGCCATACTTTTACAAAGACTAGTTGAGTGGTCTCGAAACTTACCACATAAACAATGGGTTAGACTTGATGGTCAAATCTTTAAACGACTTAACGTCGGCGCTTTGGCATGGATCCCCGCACAGAGCCGCCCCAAATTGATTCACAAATACCACTTAACTATCACAACCTTTCAGGAATGGGATAGAGTGATTGCCACTAGCACCCATATTTCATCGGCCTACTCCCCGATGACACCAATCATAGAGAACCCTGAGCTTCCATACCATGTCTTGGGATCTCGCCTAGGCTCTAGTTACAGCCTCCGCGATGGCATATTACACTTCGCATTAGATGCAGGTAAACTACGAACGATGAATGAGTTATTTGAGCGTCATGGAGAGCTCTTCCAATCCTGGCTCAGATATCATCAGCTCTCGCACTATCTGAGATACCATAAATGCAGGGGAAGTTTTGACAGAGAGCTTACTCCTTTTGAGGCCCTCTGTGTGGAACACACTCTGCCTAGGCGGTTGATTTCTAAGGTATATAAACTCCTGCTTTTACCACCAGGATTGCAGTTACCCACGTATACATCGATGTGGTGCAATGACCTTAACAATACAATAGAAGAGGATGAATGGTTTAAGGCGTTTACTTTGACTAAACGATCCTCAGTCTCGGCGGTGGTACAGGAGATCCACCTCAAATTCTTGACTAGGTGGTACTATACCCCGGCAAAACTACATAGACTCTTTCCGGCAGCGAGCTCCCTATGTTGGAGGGGCTGCGGTTACCCTGGCACGCTTCTCCACATCTGGTGGGCATGCCCCAGAATACAGGGCTACTGGCAGGATGTGTTCGGGGACATGTCAAGTAGGCTACAGATTTCTATTCCTAACACACCTGATACTTTGCTACTTCTACGCCTGCCCAAGGTCAGGGATGATACTACTAGGGCACTTATGCTGATTATGCTGACTGGAGCCAAAAGGCTTATTCCTCGGGGGTGGAAGTCTTCACGGGTTCCAGCCCTCGATGAATGGCAAGCCGCGGTGGAAGACCTGTTAAATTTGGAGAAACTACATTATATGAAAATTAAAAAACCCGCAACACATGAGACGATGTTAGCCATTTGGAAAGGCACAGCACCCTAATGGACATTAATACGCAGGTTAACACTCACTTTACACATGCCTACTCCCCGTGAAACTGATTAGTAAACACACTCCCCTCTCCCTTTTTCCCAGGATGACCCCCCCCCCTTCCCCCTCCCCCTTTTTTTTTTTTTTTTTTTTTTTTTTCTTTCTTTGTTTATATTTCCTGATCCTTTCTGAGCTTATTACTTTCTTTATAAGTTCATTTCTGATTTGACTATCACGAAACTGATTTATATTCTAAATCTATTAAAAATGTAAAATTATCAAGCTTTGTCAAAATGTTCTGATCTAAGGACTAATACAGACATTCATTATTTTGGTTTGAGAACATCCAATCTACTCGTCGGGTGGAAATTCTTTTCTGCCCCTACTCTCTGTTTATCTATTGACTTATGACACTAGTGGGCTGATGGAGTTTGTTTGCTTTTGTATGTTCCAACCCTCCTTTTGTTCAAAGAATTGTATTGTACAACAACGTTTCTTACTACTGTATTGGTGACAAAATACTACTAATAAAGCTTGTTTGAAAAAAAAAAAAAAAAAAGAAATTCCATGCAAAAGGAAATAGAAAATTGCAACATAGTGTGAATCTGTAATGACACTTTGAGGAAGTAGTTGTTTTGTAACAAATGACTACTCACATTTGTTGGAGCTTTCGACTAAGCTCAAGGATATGCGCACTCCCACTTTATACTGATGGGAAAACAGTACACTAGGCAAAACTTGGATACAAATTTTATTAAAATATATAAAAGCGTCACAAGAGCCTTACTAACACCACAGTGTGAGGGTACAAAAGCAGAGTTAATTTAACAGATGCTTCAAATAGCCAAACTTGCAAAGAGGTAAGTGGATCAGCAGGAGTGTGACCGCCGAAACCAATACCACTTAGTTACAAGGTAACGGCGCTATTACCCCAGGTGTCCTGGCTGATGTAGAGACGCAATAAAAGTCAAATAGAACAGTTCATTTCCGACGTACGTTTCGCTGTTATGCTTTGTCAAGTAATTCCTTGACAAAGCATACCAGCGAAACGTACGTCGGAACTGAACTGTATTTAGGGTTGCCAGGTGTCTAGTATTCCACCGGACAGTCCAGTACTTTAGCAGGCTGTTCAGCAAAAACTAAAGGGACACTGAAAGAAAAAATTTTCTTTTGTGATTCAGATAGAGCATGGCATTTTAAGCAACTTTCTAATTTACTCCTATTATCAAATTTTCTTTATTCTCTTGGTATCTTTATTTGAAATGCAAGAATGTAAGTTTAGATGCCGGACCATTTTTGGTGAACAACCTGAGTTGTCCTTGCTGATTGGCTTGATAAATTCATCCACCAATAAAAAAGTGATGTCCAGAGTCCTGAACCAAGAAAAAAGCTTAGATGACTTCTTTTTCAAATAAAGATAGCAAGAGAATGAAAAAAAATTTATAATAGGAGTAAATTAGAAAGTTGCTTAAAATTGCATGCTCTATCTGAATCACGAAAGAAAAAATTTGGGCTCAGTGTCCCTTAATGAATTGTCCAGCCTTTTTAAGTTCCCTGAGTGACAGACAGCTACATTTTAAAGGCCTTATATGCCTCTATACCAAATAAATATGGTGGCCAGCCCAGAAATTATTATTGTATATAGAGCTTGATGCAGCCACGGCACGGACATGAGAAGGCACTTGCTGCTTGTGCCCTTCGTGCTGCCGGCATTATTCTAGTAGCTGGAGATAACATAGATCCCTACATTATACTGAGCACACACTGCATTTCTGGTGGGGTCTGTTTTTAAGTTGCTAGGTGTTGTACGTTTTGGAGTAAATTTATTATATAAGAAGAACATTTTCCTATTATCAAGGGTATATTTTTATAACTCTCCATTACCCTAAATGTTTTTTGTAATACTGTATATACACTGCTCTGCATGTTACTGACAACCAAGAAGAGAGTTAATCACTGCTGCTTTATGTGTGGATCCACTGGGGTATAATCTGTGCTCTGTGTTGTTAACTGTCAACGCGGGATGTAAAAACATTGCTCAGTGTGTGCTAACTGTAGTCCAGGAAGCCAAAGAACTGTTGTGTATGTGGCAGTCAAAGAGGTTAATTAATTTATTTGTGTGTTACTGACATCCAAGGGTATACAAACACTGCTCAATTGTTAAAACCGTAGTAAAGGGTCTGGTCTAAGGTACCATTGTATAACCCCTGCCTACCGCAGTATTACAATGCAGCATGGATGAAGCCTATGGGACAAAAATCAATTAAACTTGTAAATGAGTGACAACAACAAAAACATAATCATTATCCTACTTACGTCAGATATTGCAAGTTCAAACCAAGCAGTTTTGTGTTTCTCAAACTACTTGGGTTAAATCCATTTTTGCTACGTGTTTTAGACATGTGCAGTGCAGAGCAGATGATTGTTTTAGTTATTTGCAACACTATGTGCAGCTGGTGGCTTTTGTAACTTGTTTGCCATCATTAAAGGGACATAAAAGCTGTTTCTGAAATGGAGCAGTGCATTTAAAATATGATTAGAAAGAATGTTGCAGTGTACAGTTTCTTTTTACAGAAATGCTGCACTTGCTTTGCATACACAGTTAGCAAAAAAGATTTGTTCCAGCCACCAATAGTTAAAAAACCTTTATTTCTTCATATGGGGTCTTTTGACAAACATACAACGTTTCAGACCTGCTATAGGTCCTTAGTCATGTATGATATGCATAATACATGACTAAGGACCTATAGCAGGTCTGAAACGTTGTATGTTTGTCAAAAGACCCCATATGAAGAAATAAAGGTTTTTTAACTATTGGTGGCTGGAACAAATCTTTTTTGCTACTTGAAGTATTTGCAGGATAAGGCAGATCCTGGGTTCCGTGCCCCACAAGCCACATATCTGTTGGTGCTGTTTTCCACACTTTGCTTTGAGGATTTGCATACACAGTTTCCAGCTGCACCAGTGACAAGGAAGTTTAGTATTTAACAAAAAATGAAGATAATAGAAGTGCTTCTATTGGTATTGTTGTGCATTACAGATACGTCGTTCATGTCCCTTTAAGCCTAAAGGAGCATAAAAGTGCCATGCTCTAAAGTGTTATCAGGGGGATAAACACACCGTTTAATGCGCTACTTGAACCTAACTGAACATATCTGGTGAGTCAATGACAAGAGGCCTATAATTTTAACGGTTATTCATACCTAAATCCTTAAAAGGACATAAAAGTGCAAAATAAAATGCTTTCATTTATTAGAAAATTAAGGGCCAGATTACAGTCGGAGAGCTAAATATCGCTTTCGTTGAAGCGATATTAGTGCTCCACTGAGTAATACCAGCGCATGCTAATGTCACCAATCACCAGCGAGCAGCCAGTATTGCACTGCTACTCCTGAGCCTATGCGCACGCTTGAAAGAAAAAATTGTTGGCACACCCAGTATTAGAAATATTAAAAATATATTCTTTATTGATCCATTAAAAATGACAGGTAAAACACGCAACTTACGTGTTTCGGCAACATAGCCTTAATCATAGATGCTCACAACTACAATGAGTCTGTTCCAATTATTTAAAACACAAACCTGCAAATCATTGGTCAAATTTGTCACATAGTGTATTTAGCTATCGTAGGTATTGTATTCCTATTTCTAAAAATACTTGGTATTCAATTTTAAATATATAGATTCTATATTTGTTACAATATTAATATATATATATACATAAATACACTGTATGAAAAAGCCAATATAGTGATTTCTCCAATTGTGCACCAATATGCACTATTAGTTAAATCTGTTTAAAGAAGATATAAATTCCAGTTTGAATTACTGTGATAGAATATACCTCCTTGTTATCACATAGGAGCCGATTTATCAAGCCCCGTATGGAGCTTGATGCCCCTTCATGCTCGCCATAAACAGAAGTTATGAAGCAGCGCTCTAAAGACCGCTGCTCCATAACTTGTCCACCTGCTCTGAGGCCGCGGACAGAGATCAACCCCAATCGAATACGATTGGGTTGATTAACACCCCCTGCTTACGGCCGATTGGCCACGAAGCTGCAGGGTGCGGCATTGCACCAGCAGTTCACAAGAACTGCTGGTGCAGTGATAAATGCTGACCGCGCATGCTGTCGGCATTTATAGATGTGCAGCGGATATGATACGCTTTATTGTATCATGTCCGCTCACACTATGATAAATTTACCTTATAGTCTGCTTTTTCTCTTTTTATAGCATGAGTCAGAACCAGTGTTATACCTATATACTGTATGTACCTATCAAAATAATAATAATATAACACACCCATAGTAGGAACTTATTCGCCCTTAGTTAAATTCAATGTAAGTGATGCTCATATATTATTCCCAAATATGTGCACGCTACCTACCTAGGTATATCTCTAACAAAAAAATACAATGAAAAACAAATATGATAATATGAATACATTAGCAACTGTTTTAAAATTGTATGCTCTGCTTGAATCCCAAAAGAAATTTGGATTTCATGTCCCTTTGAAAAAACTCTCCATTTTACTTCAGTTATTATATTTACTTTGTTGCTCTTGCTATTCTTTGTTGAAAAGCATACCTAGGTAACCTTAGGAACAGTAATGCACTATTGGATGCTAGTTAATGATTGGTGGCTGCACATATTTGCCTCTTTTCGTTGGCTCATTCAATGTGTTCAGGTAGCTTACACTAGTGCAATGTTGCTTGTCCAACTAATGATGGCAAGAAAATAAAGCAATTTGATAATAGATGAACATTGGAAAATTATTTTAAATTGTGTTCTGTATCTGAGGGTTATCAAGCTCAATGTATCCGGGGGCCACTGGCCAAGTGTTCTTTTCCCATGGGGGCCGCTTGAACTGAGTAAGTGCTCCGGAACTGGATACTGGAAGTGACATTTACCCAAGTGCATGGTGGGAGTTGTAGTCCACAATAGACATACACAGCTGCCTATATTTATCTAGTAAGTACCAAGTGAAGTGATCATTCTGGAACTCGAAGTAAAAAGTGACATTTATCAAAGCAGGGCATGGTGGGAGTCTACACTGGATGATTGTCTTTATGCCTATGTAGAACATCAACTAGTTATACCTCTTGGAACCCTAAAAAAAGACAAGGGAGGGCCAGATGAAACTTTCTTGAGGGCGGCATATGGCCCTGGGGCCGGTACTTTGAGACTTTCTGAATCATGTTTTGGTTTCATGTCCCTTTAAGAAGCAGAGGTCTTAAAGGGATATGAAACACACAAAAAAATATTTCATGATTTAGGTAGAACATAGAATTTTAAACAACTTTCCAGTTTACTTCTATTATCAAATTGGCTTCATTCTCTTGCTATCATTTGTTGAAGGAGCAGCAGTGCACTAATGGTTTCTAATTGAACACATGGGTGAGCCAATGACTATTGGTGTATATATATGTAGCCACCAATCAGCAGCTAGAACCTAGGTTCTTTGCTGTTCCTGAGCGTTCCTAGATACACCTTTCAGCAAAGGATCACAAGAGAATCAAGCAAATTAAATAATATAAATAAACTGGAAAGTTGTTTAAAATTGTATACTCTGTCTGAATCATGAAAAAAACTTTTTGGGTTTCATGTCCCTTTAAGACTTGTTTTTCCTCAGTTGCAGTCCTGCATAGGGTTGCCGCCTCAGCCTGGACACTTATGAGTTACACATGATGCAGGGTGTGCAGGAGAAACATGTATTGTGTTTTTGGACAGCACTATTCATATTCCTCCCTGCACACCCTGCAGCATGTGTAACTTATAAGAGTAAGATTACTTTACCATAACAAAACACATCATATGCAAGTGATTTATAGTCACAAACATTTACATAAACCATTTTGCAACCATCATTGAATATACCACATCTCCTTTAATATCTTTAAAAAGTGTTGCACTGGTCTTTTTCTTAGCTAATGTATTTTTTATTTATTGTTTTAATTAAAAAAAAGCCTCCTTTGTGACACTACCTGCACATGTTTTGTTACTGTGCAAGCGTCATTCCTGTATTCCTGTTGTAGAACAAACTGAATACTAACTGCAGGTCAGACAAGTACAACAAACGTATTAAAACTAAGTACTGTATGTTTAACCAAAACAAGGCTTAATGAATAATTAAAGGGATAGTAAACAGCCTGCTATTTTATATACGTTTAGTTATGTGAAATTAAACAACTTTGCAATATACTTTAATGATTTATTTTGTCCCCTAAAGGGACATTAAACCCCAAAAAAACATAATTTATGCTTACCTGATAAATTTATTTCTCTTGTAGTGTATCCAGTCCACGGATCATCCATTACTTATGGGATATTAACTCCTCCCCAACAGGAAGTGCAAGAGGATTCACCCAGCAGAGCTGCTATATAGCTCCTCCCCTAACTGCCATTACCAGTCATTCGACCGAAAACATGCAGAGAAAGGAAAACCATAGGGTACAGTGGTGACTGTAGTTTAATGGAAAAATTACCTGCCTTAAAGTGACAGGGCGGGCCGTGGACTGGATACACTACAAGAGAAATAAATTTATCAGGTAAGCATAAATTATGTTTTCTCTTGTTAAGTGTATCCAGTCCACGGATCATCCATTACTTATGGGATACCAATACCAAAGCTAAAGTACACGGATGACGGGAGGGACAGGCAGGCTCTTTATACGGAAGGAACCACTGCCTGAAGAACCTTTCTCCCAAAAACAGCCTCCGAAGAAGCAAAAGTGTCAAATTTGTAAAATTTGGAAAAAGTATGAAGAGAAGACCAAGTTGCAGCCTTGCAAATCTGTTCAACAGAAGCCTCATTCTTAAAGGCCCAAGTGGAAGCCACAGCTCTAGTAGAATGTGCTGTAATTCTTTCAGGAGGCTGCTGTCCAGCAGTCTCATAGGCTAACCGTATTATGCTACGAAGCCAAAAGGAGAGAGAGGTAGCCGAAGCTTTTTGACCTCTCCTCTGACCAGAATAAACGACAAACAGGGAAGACGTTTGTCGAAAATCCTTAGTTGCCTGTAGATAAAATTTCAGGGCACGGACTACATCTAGATTGTGTAGCAGACGTTCCTTTTTCGAAGAAGGATTAGGACACAAAGATGGAACCACAATCTCTTGATTGATATTCCTGTTAGTGACCACCTTAGGTAGGAACCCAGGTTTAGTACGCAGAACTACCTTGTCTGAATGAAAAATCAGATAAGGAGAATCACAATGTAAGGCAGATAACTCAGAGACTCTTCGAGCCGAGGAAATCGCCATTAAAAACAGAACTTTCCAAGATAACAACTTGATATCAATGGAATGAAGGGGTTCAAACGGAACCCCCTGTAAAACATTAAAAACTAAGTTCAAACTCCATGGTGGAGCAACAGTTTTAAACACAGGCTTGATCCTAGCTAAAGCCTGACAAAAAGCTTGAACGTCCGGAACTTCTGACAGACGTTTGTGTAAAAGAATGGACAGAGCTGAAATCTGTCCCTTTAAGGAACTAGCGGATAAACCCTTTTCTAAACCTTCTTGTAGAAAAGACAATATCCTCGGAATCCTAACCTTACTCCATGAGTAACTCTTGGATTCGCACCAATATAAGTATTTGCGCCATATCTTATGGTAAATCTTTCTGGTAACAGGCTTCCTAGCCTGTATTAAGGTATCAATAACTGACTCAGAAAAACCACGTTTTGATAAAATCAAGCGTTCAATTTCCAAGCAGTCAGCTTCAGAGAAATTAGATTTTGATGTTTGAAGGGACCCTGGATCAGAAGGTCCTGTTTCAGAGGTAGCGACCAAGGTGGACAGGATGACATGTCCACTAGATCTGCATACCAAGTCCTGCGTGGCCATGCAGGCGTTATTAGAATCACTGATGCTCTCTCCTGTTTGATTCTGGCAATCAATCAAGGAAGCATCGGGAAGGGTGGAAACACATAAGCCATCCCGAAGGTCCAAGGTGCTGTCAAAGCATCTATCAGAACCGCTCCCGGATCCCTGGATCTGGACCCGTAACGAGGAAGCTTGGCGTTCTGTCGAGACGCCATGAGATCTATCTCTGGTTTGCCCCAACGTCGAAGTATTTGAGCAAAGACCTCCGGATGAAGTTCCCACTCCCCCGGATGAAAAGTCTGACGACTTAAGAAATCCGCCTCCCAGTTCTCCACTCCCGGGATGTGGATTGCTGACAGGTGGCAAGAGTGAGACTCTGCCCAGCGAATTATCATTGATACTTCTATCATTGCTAGGGAGCTTCTTGTCCCTCCCTGATGGTTGATGTAAGCTACAGTCGTGATGTTGTCCGACTGAAACCTGATGAACCCCCGAGTTGTTAACTGGGGCCAAGCCAGAAGGGCATTGAGAACTGCTCTCAATTCCAGAATGTTTATTGGTAGGAGACTCTCCTCCTGATTCCATTGTCCCTGAGCCTTCAGAGAATTCCAGACAGCGCCCCAACCTAGTAGGCTGGCGTCTGTTGTTACAATTGTCCAGTCCGGCCTGCTGAATGGCATCCCCCTGGACAGATGTGGCCGAGAAAGCCACCATAGAAGAGAATTTCTGGTCTCTTGATCCAGATTCAGAGTAGGGGACAAGTCTGAGTAATCCCCATTCCACTGACTTAGCATGCACAATTGCAGCGGTCTGAGATGTAGACGTGCAAAGGGTACTATGTCCATTGCTGCTACCATTAAGCCGATCACCTCCATGCATTGAGCTACTGACGGGTGTTGAATGGAATGAAGGACACGGCATGCATTTTGAAGCTTTGTTAACCTGTCTTCTGTCAGGTAAATCTTCATTTCTACAGAATCTATAAGAGTCCCCAAGAAGGGAACTCTTGTGAGTGGAAAGAGAGAACTCTTCTTTTCGTTCACCTTCCATCCATGCGACCTTAGAAATGCCAGTACTAACTCTGAAAGCTTGAAGCTTGTATCAGAATGTCGTCTAGGTACGGAGCTACCGCAATTCCTCGCGGTCTTAGTACCGCCAGAAGAGCACACAGAACCTTTGTGAAGATTCTCGGAGCCGTAGCCAATCCGAATGGAAGAGCTACAAACTGGTAATGCCTGTCTAGAAAGGCAAACCTTAGATACCGGTAATGATCTTTGTGAATCGGTATGTGAAGGTAAGCATCCTTTAAATCCACTGTGGTCATGTACTGACCCTTTTGGATCATGGGTAAAATTGTCCGAATAGTTTCCATTTTGAACGATGGAACTCTTAGGAATTTGTTTAGGATCTTTAAATCCAAGATTGGCCTGAAAGTTCCCTCTTTTTTGGGAACCACAAACAGATTTGAGTAAAACCCTTGTCCTTGTTCCGACCGCGGAACCGGATGGATCACTCCCATTAATAAAAGATCTTGTACGCAGCGTAGAAACGCCTCTTTCTTTATTTGGTTTGTTGACAACCTTGACAGATGAAATCTCCCTCTTGGGGGAGAGAATTTGAAGTCTAGAAGGTATCCCTGAGATATGATCTCTAACGCCCAGGGATCCTGGACATCTCTTGCCCAAGCCTGGGCGAAGAGAGAAAGTCTGCCCCCCACTAGATCCGTTCCCGGATCGGGGGCCCTCGATTCATGCTGTCTTAGGGGCAGCAGGTTTCCTGGCCTGCTTGCCCTTGTTCCAGGACTGGTTAGGTCTCCAGCCTTGTCTGTAGCGAGCAACAGCTCCTTCCTGTTTTGGTGCAGAGGAAGTTGATGCTGCTCCTGCTTTGAAATTACGAAAGGAACGAAAATTAGACTGTCTAGCCTTAGGTTTGGCTCTGTCTTGAGGCAGGGCATGGCCTTTACCTCCTGTAATGTCAGCGATAATTTCTTTCAACCCGGGCCCGAATAAGGTCTGCCCTTTGAAAGGTATATTAAGCAATTTAGATTTAGAAGTAACGTCAGCTGACCAGGATTTTAGCCACAGTGCTCTGCGTGCCTGAATGGCGAATCCGGAATTCTTAGCCGTAAGTTTAGTTAAATGTACTACGGCATCTGAAATAAATGAGTTAGCTAACTTAAGGGCTTTAAGCTTGTGTGTAATCTCATCTAATGGAGCTGATTCAAGTGTCTCTTCCAGAGACTCAAACCAAAATGCTGCTGCAGCCGTGACAGGCGCAATGCATGCAAGAGGTTGCAATATAAAACCTTGTTGAACAAACATTTTCTTAAGGTAACCCTCTAACTTTTTATCCATTGGATCTGAAAAGGCACAGCTATCCTCCACCGGGATAGTGGTACGCTTAGCTAAAGTAGAAACTGCTCCCTCCACCTTAGGGACCGTTTGCCATAAGTCCCGTGTGGTGGCGTCTATTGGAAACATCTTTCTAAATATCGGAGGGGGTGAGAACGGCACACCGGGTCTATCCCACTCCTTAGTAACAATTTCAGTAAGTCTCTTAGGTATAGGAAAAACGTCAGTACTCGCCGGTACCGCAAAATATTTATCCAACCTACACATTTTCTCTGGTATTGCAACTGTGTTACAATCATTCAGAGCCGCTAACACCTCCCCTAGTAATACACGGAGGTTTTCCAGCTTAAATTTAAAATTTGAAATATCTGAATCCAGTTTGTTTGGATCAGAACCGTCACCCGCAGAATGAAGCTCTCCGTCCTCATGTTCTGCAAATTGTGACGCAGTGTCTGACATGGCCCTAATATTATCAGCGCACTCTGTTCTCACCCCAGAGTGATCACGCTTACCTCTTAGTTCTGGTAATTTAGCCAAAACTTCAGTCATAACAGTAGCCATATCCTGTATTGTGATTTGTAATGGCCGCCCAGATGTACTCGGCGCTACAATATCACGCACCTCCCGAGCGGGAGATGCAGGTACTGACACGTGAGGCGAGTTAGTCGGCATAACTCTCCCCTCGTTGTTTGGTGAAATATGTTCAATTTGTACAGATTGACTTTTATTTAAAGTAGCATCAATACAGTTAGTACATAAATTTCTATTGGGCTCCACTTTGGCTTTAGCACATATAGCACAGATATCTTCCTCTGAATCAGACATGTTTAACACACTAGCAAATAAACTAGCAACTTGGAAATACTTTTCAAGTAATTTACTATAATATGAAAACGTACTGTGCCTATAAGAAGCACAGAAAAAGTTATGACAGTTGAAAATTAATAAACTGAAAAGTTATAGCATCAAATCTTTGTAAAAAACACAATTTTAGCAAAGGATTGCTCCCATTAGCAAAGGATAACTAACCCTGATAGCAGAAAAAAAAAAAAAAAAAATACAGAAATAAACGTTTTTTTTTTTTTTTATCACAGTCAACTACAATCTCACAGCTCTGCTGTGAGTGATTACCTCCCTCAAAACAAGTTTTGAAGACCCCTGAGTTCTGTAGAGATGAACCGGATCATGCAGGGAAGACAATAAACTTCTGACTGAATTTTTTGATGCGTAGCAAAAGCACCAAAAAGGTCCCTCCCCCTCACACATAACAGTGAGAGAGATCAGTAAACTGTCATAAATTAAATAAAACGACTGCCAAGTGGAAAAAAATAGTGCCCAAAACATTTTTTCACCCAGTACCTCAGAAAATTAAACGATTTTACATGCCAGCAAAAAACGTTTAACATTAATAAATTGAGTGTTATTAAAAAGCCTGTTGCTAGTCCCTGCAAATTAGGCTAAAGTTTTATGCATACAGTATAATTCCAGTGAAGTGCCATTCCCCAGAATACTGAAGTGTAAAATATACATACATGACAGCCTGATACCAGTTGCTGCTACTGCATTTAAGGCTGAGTTTACATTATATCGGTATGGCAGAATTTTCTCATCAATTCCATTGTCAGAAAATAATAAGCTGCTACATACCTCTTTGCAGATTAATCTGCCCGCTGTCCCCTGATCTGAAGTTTACCTCTCCTCAGATGGCCGAGAAACAGCAATATGATCTTAACTACTCCGGCTAAAATCATAGAAAAACTCAGGTAGATTCTTCTTCAAATTCTACCAGAGAAGGAATAACACACTCCGGTGCTATTATAAAATAACAAACTTTTGATTGAAGGTATGAAACTAAGTATAATCACCACAGTCCTCTCACACATCCTATCTATTCGTTGGGTGCAAGAGAATGACTGGTAATGGCAGTTAGGGGAGGAGCTATATAGCAGCTCTGCTGGGTGAATCCTCTTGCACTTCCTGTTGGGGAGGAGTTAATATCCCATAAGTAATGGATGATCCGTGGACTGGATACACTTAACAAGAGAAAAATATTTCACGATTCAGATAGAGAATACAATTTTAAACAACTTTCCAATTTACTTTTATTATTTAATTTGCTTTATTCTCTTGTTATCCTTTGCTGAAAGGTTTATCTTGGTAAACTCAGGAGCAGCAAAGCAACTAGGTTCTAGCTGCTGATTGGTCGCTGCATATATATACCGATTGTCATTGGCTCACCCATGTGTTCAGTTAGAAACCAGTAGTGCATTGCTGTTCCTTCAACAAATTATACCAAGAGAATGAAGCAAATTAGATAAAATAAATATATTAGGAAGCTGTTTAAAATTGTATTCTCTATCTAAAACATGAAATAATTTTTGGGGGTTTCATGTCCCTTTAACTGGCTTTAGTTGATAACAAAATACAACTGTAAAACAATTCACTTTATACTAAAATGATGACCTTGACTAGCCTTGTTGTCTGCAGACTATAGCCCAGATTAGCTCTTCCAAATATGGCAAATGGTGGGAGTTTGTCTATTGAAAATCAATTGCAATAAAAAGGATGTTCATTTCTTTTAAAACATTTAGACTTGGCTGATATGTTATTCTATAGCAACAGAAAATAAATGTCTGGTAATAATAAGCTGTTTACTGTCCCTCTAATTATTTAAAAACAAATATAGTACAGCATATTCTACTGAGGGATAACCTGACCTCTATCAGTACCTGTGAGTGAAATATCAAGAACGTTTATAGATCTATTATGTTATTCAAAAGTACATTGTAATCCCAAATCATTGTCATTCAAATAATTAACAAAATCAATTGCCTGTTTTAGAGACCCTATCCAAACAAACAGTAGGTCGTCTACATAGCGTTTGTATACTGAAATAAATTTCTGAAGGGATTGGAATCATCATAGATGCTGGACAACTCCTACCAACTCAAAAAAATGTTGGCATAGGAGGAGGCAAACTTGGCCCCCAAAGCTGTCCCGCATCTCTGAAGATAGAAATCACCTTCAAACGGAAAAAAATTGTGAGTAAGGAGAAACTGGGTAACCTTTAGAATGTACGTGCAAGGATTGCCAGTTGACCTCCTCTAAAAATACTGGATGACCATTGGGTGAGACTCCATGATCCTGCAGCTCCTGTCAGCCATACACCAAAATGGGACCTGGTATCGGGCTTTACTGTATTAAGCCTTTGTCAGTTTTATGCCCATAATGGACCTGAGCTAAGATTCACAGCCATGTAGTTATCAGCTTACTATCCCCATTAGAATGTACCCTTTATTTTTGTAGATGTGTATGGGGTCTGTGTACAGCGCTAAACTTAAAACACTTTTGCCTCCTCTATATTGACCTCCTCCTGGTCAAAAAATTTTAAAGTGTAAAATGTATTTAGAGGAAGCGCTAAAAAAACTCTAAGTGTTAAAAACCAAGAGATTAGGGGGACTTAGGCACAAGCTATAAAAAATATATATGCTAAATAGAATGTGAACTGGATGCAATATTAAAGGCAGGTTTTAAAGTATATACAACCTTATAATCAATCTTATATTCCACCAATAGCTTAATATAAAAAAGGAGCTAGAGAAAGGATTATAAAAAAGTTTACTGATCAGACTTCATATAAAACATAGACATAACCTAGAAAAATAAAATAAAAAATCAGAAGCTGTGTAAGGAGCAACCACTGTGAACTTTACCTCACCGTTCCCACCTCACTGAGGTGAATACCTGTTTTACGTGAGTGTTAAGAGATAAGTCCGAAGATCTGATCGCCCCCTGCGTACACAGGGCCGGATTTACATCTCAGGTGCCTGTAGGCACAAAAACCTGAAGCGCCCCCCCCACCCCCCCACCCCCCCTAGAAAAAAGTGGAAAAAATGAGGACTTTTTTTTATTATTATTTAGGACAACTAAAAATAAATATTAGATGTAAAATTACATTTTCCCTTTTATGGAGATACACAAATACACACACCAATTGCAATATTTGTTGTAATGGAAGCTACACCAAAAATCAATATTCACTTGACTCAAATGGCCATACAATTTCTATTATGTATAACAAAAACAAATCATGTTAAACTTTTAATGCAAAATATTCTAAAGAAAACCCTATTTAAAGGGACATCAAATGTGACAGTTTGCTGGGCATTTTATTATTGCACTAGTGCTTGCAGAGAAGTGTGTTAGCCTCTTGCAAAAGAGTTAAACACATAGTCAATGTCAGTTCTGAGACAGCAATACACATCTGTGCAGACCCAGATGGGCTCATAGGACATGTTTATTGACAAGCCATTAGTGTATTGCTTTTCTGGAGATGACTTTGACTATGTGCTTAACATTTTGTTGGAGTCAAACACAGTTTTGTGTAAACAATAGCAATATTAAAACTAGCAGCATGCAAGCTCATCACCATCAACAACCTGTGCAGCCAGTGGAAGAAAATATAAAATGTAGGGAAAAAAATCTTGTAAACTCTGATATTTTTGGTACAAACACACACAGATGTTACATTTATTTTGTTCTGAAATATAAATATCATATGATGTTGCTCTCAAAGGAAAACATGGAATGTTGTAGATTATATGTAATCCAGGGGTCAACAAATGTGTTTAAAATTAGAATTTAGAAATTCAATGGGAGGGGTTTAGTTTTAATCTTTGCCCCTCTCTCCTTCATGGCTCCCTCAACTGCTGTAACATATTCCCAATGAAACACTCGACTTTGTAGGCACCTGGCAGCACAATTCTTACTAAAATAAATGCCCTCATAAAAAAAAAAAAAAAAAAAAAAAAAAAATTTTTTTTTTTTTTTTTTTTTTTTTTTTTTTTATTATTGACAGGCAGGCGCCCCTCACTGCAAGGCGCCTGTAGGCACATGCCTACTGTGCCTAATGGGAAATCCGGCCCTGTGCGTACATCTAAGTACTAAGTGCAGGAGGAGTTAACCGGTCCCCTACGGTAACTTGCGCAAGTTTGAAGAAACCGGTGTTAGCTACCGCTATCAGCAGAAGCACCTACAACGGAAGCCATTCAGAAACCAGCCGCACACAAAGAAGGGTGAGATAACCTGCATAGCAGGAATACTATACGCTCACCTAAAGGTACGGATTTGTTCCATAAGACTGTCCATTGTTATACTGTGCTTGAACTCTCTCCCCAGAGTGGAATTACTTAGAGTCTAATAGTGGCTGGCCACTACTATTTTACCTACTATATTGCCACATCAAAAAGGGATACCTTGACCCTAATATGAATAGACTGCTATCTTTCTAAAAAAAGACTGTCATCCTACGAAATCATTATTCCAATGAAAAGATGTCATCTTATTAACTTTTCATCATCTATATTCCTGCAAAGGATTACACTACACGCAATAATTACAATCTTTATATTAACTATCAGTCACAAATCTGGGCTCTTTCTTCTCATATCCTTGCATAGGAGTGTGTTACGCTAAAATTGTTTACACCACTTATTGAGTGACTGTACCCATATACATTGTTGTTTTTTTTCTCCATATTGTAAAATTTGCAATGAAAATTGTTTTTTAACTATTTGTATTTTTTATTTTATTTGTCTAGGTTATGTCTATGTTTTATATGAAGTCTGATCAGTAAACTTTTTTATAATCCTTTCTCTAGCTCTTTTTTTATATTAAGCTATTGTTGGAATATAAGATTGATTATAAGGTTGCATATACTTTAAAACCTGCCTTTAATATTGCATCCAGTTCACATTCTATTTAGCATATATATTTTTTATAGCTTGTGCCTAAGCCCCCCTAATCTCTTGGTTTTTAACACTTAGAGCTTTTTTAGCGCTTCCTCTAAATACATTGTACCCTTTATTTTTACTGGACATAGCTGAAATATTGGACTGTGCAGTTAATTACTGTACACCTGACAACCCTAGTTTTCTATATTCTTATTAGGGGATATACCACTTCCTCTTTACAAATACTTTTTAAAGTTCTACTCTAGCCACATAGCGCTCTCTCTACCTCGCTACTGTTCCTTTAACCCTAGTTTTCCAACAGTATTTTTCGACAGCTTTAAATCTTTTAAAACATGTCCCTTATTATGGCCTAGATTACAAGTGGAGCGCAAAATACTCTTTTTCGTGAGTGCGATATTTGTGTTACACTCAGTAATTCCGGCGGCGCATGCAAATGTGTGCTGGTATTATAAGTTAAAGGGACAGTCTACCATAGAATTGTTATTGTTTTAAAAGACAGATAATCCCTTTATTACCCATTCTCCAGATTTGCACAAACAACACTGTTATATTAATACACTTTTTACCTCTGTGATTACCTTGTATCTAGGAACCTTCTTCCAGCCCCCTGATCACATGACTGTGACTGTTTATTATCTATTGTCTTTAACAACATGTGCACAGTCTTTTTATATTTAAACTTTTTGAG
This sequence comes from Bombina bombina, assembly GCF_027579735.1. Taxonomy (NCBI): domain Eukaryota; kingdom Metazoa; phylum Chordata; class Amphibia; order Anura; family Bombinatoridae; genus Bombina; species Bombina bombina. The sequence goes on along the minus strand of NC_069504.1, from coordinate 856,554,361 downwards.
TCACCAGCTCCTACTGAGCATGTGCAATAATAAGTGTGTATGCATTTGTGAATGGCTAATGGCTGTCACATGGTACGTATATGCATTTGTGATTGGCTGATGGCTGTCACATGGTACAGGGGGAGTGGACATAACTTTTAAAATTGTCAGAAAAAAAATCTACTACTCATTTGAATTTAAAAAGCATGTGATAAGAGGCAACCTTCAAGAGTTTAGAAATTAACATATGAGTCTGCCTAGGTTTAGTTTCAACTAAGAATACCAAGAGAAAAAAGCTAATTTTATGATAAAAGTAAATTGGAAAGTTATGTCTGAATAATGAAAGTTTTATTTTGACTAGACTGTCCCTTTAAGGGCAATGCGAACGCGACCTCATGTTCGCATGGCCTGGAAGTTTTGCGCTTACAAAAGCGCATTTCCATAGGCTCCAATGGGAGCCTAGTTCTCATGCAGTGAGACACAGCAAATTAAAAATATATATGTATATAAGTATATACATATATATTTAGAGTAAAACATAGTCCCCATAGACTTTAATGTAAAGGCCCTTTTCAATGCTGTTTTTTTTCTAACACCCCACATCCCCTCACTTTAACCCCTTATAACTGCTTTGTGAAATGTTTCTTTTTTTATTTTAAAGAAAGGAACTGTCCACTTTATTTGGGGGCCATTGGTCCATTTATTTTTTCTTTTTCATTCACCAGAGGTCTGACTTCTGGTTAATTGCGATAATCCCAAAGTGCTCGCAGGAGCATTAACCAGCCACTTGTAATGGCGGGTTATTTATTGTGCGCCCGTAAACAACGCACATTTAAATAGCGCTCCACTTGTAATCTAGCTCTATATGGTTTACTGGACATCCAAAGACGAACACATTAGAAAACAAGTACACACATTTCTGCACTGGCTCATTTAAGATTTACACAAACTTCCTAATTTTATTTTTAATGCAGAAAGTAAGCAAATAAAGTATCATACTATAACTTTGCCTCTGTATACATTGGTTAAAAGTTGTTGTTGTTTTTTGCTATATATATTATGGTTAGTCAATGGATATGAATGAGTTAAAATAACATGTCATGAACTAATCTCATTAAAGGCCTATATAATCCATCAAGCAAGCACACTAGTTGGTCGTCAATAAAATGGATCCTTGCTTGTTACGACAGTGGGTGATTGAAAATGTGCTGTTTGTATGGAAGAGAGAAAGGATGAGAGGATTAAGTGATGTGCCCAATTCTCTACAATTTGCTGGCATGGAGAAAAAGATCATGCCTACCTTTAACTGGGCAGCCCTCAATCAGTTCTTTAAAATAGGGGCTGAACCTGGAAGTCTCAGCCATGGGTTGTCACACTCGTTATATAATGTGTCAAGGAGGATAAGACCCAGAGACAGATGTTTAATGGAAACAGACTAACTAGGGACTCTGAATAAAGTCCAAGCTATGGCTAGTCGCAAGTACTGGGGAGTTTCTGATAGAAAATAATTAGAAAGGAGCACCTGGGATCTTGAGATGGATCAACAAGGTCATAGCTCAGTAAGTGTACTGGAATATGGAACACTGCAGGAGACATAGTCAGGAACAAGTCAGGAACTAGCCAAATATAGAAATCTGATGATCCACAATTAAACAAGGTACCATAGGAACAGGTGTTGCCATACTCAGGAAACAGTCCAGGACAGTTGCCAGATATTAGTCAGCCAAGCAAAGTAGACAAAGCTGAGGTCAGGAACAGGAATGGTTCAGGTAAAGTACACCCAATAGTAGTCACAAGGATAATGTCTGAGAGATGTGCCAGAAAAATACTGCGGCAAGGCAAAAATGTATAAAAAAAAGAAAACAAACCAATGCTGTCTCCCATCGAACGTTCTTTGGAATAGAGAACCTTGAAGGGAATTGTAATTTTACAAAGAGCAACCAGCACTGATATTATTATTTTTTAAGCACACACAAATCAAATTTCTCTGTTTTCAATGTACTTTACCTTGTATTTACTTAGTTCTGCAAATATATATTTTATAACAGTACAGTCAGTGCATTGTACATATTGAAATTCCAGCTTTCATTTTGCAAGATAAAACAATGCAACTAGGGTTGCCAGGTATCCGGTTTTCAACCGGACAGTCCAGTATTTTTGCAGGCTGTCCACCAGAGAAATCCTCTGCAAAATTACAAAGAATCTGTTACCATGGTTATTCTAAATGAGGATCTATACAGAGAATAATAAGTGTTCAGAAAAGAGAAAAAGGACCTCTTAGGGTGAGGAACACCTCTACCAGAGGGCAACCCCACCCAGCTGGCTATCTGTTATTTTGGTATTTAATCTGAGAATCTATGTTCACCCTAGCAAAGATCCACAACTCCATGTGAGCCTGGTTTATAGTCTTGAAGGATTTTAAATGATAATAGTCAATCCAGAAATATTCAGTGAGTATGTGATAACGTTCTTATGTCCCAGAGCCGCACTATAAACCAGGTTCATCCAAAGAGGTTCTTTTGGGTTTTTTTCTACACTTATTATTATTAAAGATAATATAGATCCTGATTTGAAATAACCATAGTGACAGATTCTTTGTAATTTTGCAGAGGCTTCCTCTGGTAGAGGTGTTACAGACTGAATCAATATGAATGTAACTAAATTTGTATGTAATTTACAAGCTGGCCATGCTTTGTTGTTTGCTTATTTGTTTTGTGTTGATTTTGTATGTTGGTGACACAGTTGGGGGTGTCTGTTTTTGTGGGTGGAGTCTAGATGGGGGCAACCTACATGCATTTTTAAAATAAATAAATAAATATATTTTTTTGATAAAATGATTGATTGTTTAACTTTCCCCAATTATGGAATAAGTTTGTTTGTAGGAGAGGCAAATTGGTGGATACCTATATTAACATTTTTTCATGGTTGAGAGTTATTATAAATTGATTAAATTGGTTGTTGCATGGTGTGTTTCCCCCACATTGGCTGCCCTGTAGAGACGGGACATATAGTTGCAATGGCTACTGTAGTCTCAGATGAACAATGGGAGGCAGATAAACTTTACAGACAAGTAATGATCTTAAAAAAGAGTAGAAAATATTTAGCGCTTTTAAAAATATCGGAATTTACTAGCTAAACAAGTCAAGTTGGGAGCAGATTATGAGTTTTGCGTTATGAGGGGTGCGGTGCTAACCTGCACGTTATTGTCACCGCTCACTTCCCTACAGCGCTGGTATTACAGGTTTTTATGAACCCAGCGTTAAAAGGCAAGAAGTGAGCGTAGAGCAAAATTGTGCTCCATACCGCACTCCAATACCAGCACTGCTTAAAGGGACACTGTAGCCAAAAAAAATCTTTTGTGATTCAGATAGAGCATGCAATTTTAAGCAACTTTTTAATTTACTCCTATTATCAAATTGTCTTCATTTTCTTGGTATGTTTATTTAAAAAGCAAGAATGTAAGTTTAGATGCTGGCCTATTTTAGGTGAACAACCTGGGTTGTCCTTGCTGATTGGACAGCACCTTTAAACAAGTGCTGTCCATGGTTCTGAACCCACAATTTGCTGGCTCCTTAGCTGAGATGCCTTCTTTCAAATAAAGATTGCAATACAATGAAAAAAAATTGATAATAGAAGTAAATTAGAAAGTTGCTTACAATTACATGCTCTATCTGAATCATGAAATAAAAAATTTGGGTTCAGTGTCCCTTTAAGTCAGCGGTGAGCTGGTTGTAGGTGCTCGTGCACGATTTCCCCATAGACATCAATGGGGAGAGCCGGCTGAGAAAAAGTCTAACACCTGCAAAAAAGCAGCATAAAGCTCCGCACTGCAGCCCCATTGATTCCTATGGGGAAACAAATTTTATGTTTACACCTAACACCCTAACATGAACCCTGAGTCTAATCCCCTAATCTGCCACTCCCGACATCGCCAACACCTACATTATACTTTTTAACCCCTAATCTGCTGCCCCCGACATCACCAACACCTACATTATATTTATTAACCCCTAATCTCCCGCCCCCAATGTCGCCGCAACCTACCTACACTTATTAACCCCTAATCTGCTGCCCCAACGTCGCCGCCACTATAATAAACCTATTAACCCCTAAACCACCACACTCCCACATCGCAAACACTAGTTAAATATTATTAACCGCTAATCTGCCGTCCCTAACGTCGTCGCCACTATATTACATGTATTAACCCCTAAACCTAAGTCTAACCCTAACACCCCCTAACTTAAATATAATTCCTATTTAAAACTAAATCAGCCAATCAGCCAATAGAATGCAAGCTCAATCCTATTGGCTGATTGGATCAGCCAATAGGATTGAAGTTCAATCCTATTGGCTGATTGCATCAGCCAATAGGATTTTTTCAACCTTAATTCCGATTGGCTGATAGAATTCTATCAGCCAATCGGAATCTAAGGGACGCCATCTTGGATGACGTCTTTTAAAGGAACCTTCGTTCCAGAAGAAGCCGTCGATTGAAGAGGATGCTCAGCACCGGATGTCTTGAAGATGGAGACGCTCCGCGTCGGAAGGATGAAGATAGAAGATGCCGTCTGGGTGAAGACTTCTGCCCGTCTGGAGGACCACTTCTGCCGGCTTCATTGAGGACTTCTTGACACTTGGATGAAGACTTCTCCCGGCTTCGCTGAGGATGGATGTCGGCTCTTCAAAACTGTAAGTGGATCTTCGGGGGTTAGTGTTAGGATTTTTTTAAGGGTGTATTGGGTGGGTTTTATTTTTAGATTAGGGGTTTGGCCCGCAATAAAGCTAAATGCCCTTTTAAGGGCAATGCTCATCCAAAAGCCCTTTTGAGGGCAATGGGGAGCTTAGGTTTTTTTAGTTAGGGTTTTATTTGGGGGTTGGTTGTGTGGGTGGTGGGTTTTACTGTTGTTTGTATTTTTTTTTTACAGGTAAAAGAGCTGATTTCTTTGGGGCAATGCCCCGCAAAAGGCCCTTTTAAGGGCTATTGGTAGTTTAGTTTAGGCTAGGGTTTTTTATTTTTTTTATTTTGGGTGGGCTTTTTTATTTTGATAGGGCTATTAGATTAGGTGTAATTGGTTTAAAGATCTTGTAATTTGTTTTTTATTTTCTGTAATTTAGTGGGGTTTTTTGTAATTTAGCTAATTGTATTGAATTTAGTTAATTGTATTTAATTTAGGGAATATATTTAATTTTAGGGTTAGGTTAGGTTCTAGTGTAAGACAGGTTGGTTTTATTTTACAGGTCAATTTGTTTTTATTTTAGCTAGGTAGTTATTAAATAGTTAATAACTATTTAGGAACTATTCTACCTAGTTAAAATAAATACAAACTTGCCTGTAAAATAAAAATAAACCCTAAGATAGCTACAATAATTAGTTATATTGTAGCTATCTTAGGGTTTATTTTATAGGTAAGTATTTAGTTTTAAATAGGAATTATTTAGGTAATGATAGTAAATTTTATTTAGATTTATTTTAATTATATTTAAGTTAGGGGGTGTTAGGGTTAGGGTTAGACTTAGATTTAGGGGTTAATAAATTTATTATAGTGGCAGCGATGTTGGGGACGGTAGATTAGGGGTTAATAAATGTAGATAGGTGGCGGCAATGTAAGGGACAGCAGATTAGGGGTTAATAATATTTAACTAATGTTTGTGAAGCAGGAGTATGGCGGTTTAGGGGTTAATATGTTTATTTTAGTGGCGGTGATGTCCAGAGCGGCAGATTAGGGGTTAATAATTTTATTATAGTGTTTGCGATGTGGGAGGGCCTCAGTTTAGGGGTTAATAGGTAAGTTTATGGGTGTTAGTGTACTTTTTAGCACTTTAGTTATGAGTTTTATGCTACGGCTTTGTAGTGTAAAACTCATAACTACTGACTTTAAAATGCGGTACGAATCTTGACGGGATAGGCTGTACCGCTCACTTTTTGGCCTCCCAGGACAAGCTCGTAATACCGGCGCTATGGAAGTCCCATAGAAAAAAGACTATACGCAATTTGCGTAAGTTGATTTGCGGTAAGGCCAAAAAAGTGTGCGGTGCCCCTAAATCTGCAAGACTCGTAATATCAGCGGTAGTAAAAAAGCAGCGTTATGAGGCTTAACGCTGCTTTTTTACTCATAACACAAGACTCGTAATCTAGCCAATAGTTTGGATAATTATAATCAGCAAAAAAACATTCCAAGAGGTCTTAGACTTCATCTTGACCATTGTTCAAACCTAAGAGAGGACAAAAATGCTTATATACATATATATTTATGTGTTAATATGTGTATATATACATATTAACACATAAATATATATGCATATAAGCATAGACATATACTGTATATTTACTGGGAACAAATAGTTCCCAGAGCCTGCAGTGTAAAGGCACTTTTCAGTGCTGTTTTTTATCTAACATCCCACACACCCACCAACTTTACCCCCACCATACTGCCTAGTGCAGTTGTTTTATTAAAAAATATATATGCTACAACTTTTATTTTTTAATAAAATACACTACACTGTATTTTGGGGGCTTTTGGTGCACATTTATAAAACTAACCAGAGATCTGATCTCTGGTTAATTTGATAAGGGCTAATTGCTACTGCAAGCCCACGGTAGCAATATCCAGCCACTTGTAATGGCTGTTTATCTCGCACCCACAAACTAGTAAATTTGCCTGTTTGCAGGTGTGTGATAAATTAGCGCTCCACTTGTAATCTAGCCCTAAATAGGGCTAGAAAAGATGGTATAATAAAGATCAAATAATTCAGCTACTTGTACACACAGTTCCCTAGAGTTCTACTGTATCCCCAAGTTACATAAGAACTTGAGAGATCCTCAGGGATGTCCCATCATTTCTGGGCATTGGAAATATTACTGAGCACTCAGGGAACTATGTGGATAGATTTCTTAAACCTTTTGTTTCAGCTCTACCTACATTTGTACAAGATACAGGAGATTTGCTCGGTAAGTTAGATGGAATTAAAGTGGAGTCTGACACTTTGTTAATGTCCCCTGGACGTAGAGGGGTTATACTCCTCCATACCACATGCTGTAGGTTTACAAACAGTGAGACATTTTTTAGAGTCAAGAGGTGTGTCGCTTAAAAAAATCATACAGAATTCGTAATGGAACTATTACAATTTATCTTGGAAAATAATGTGTTCAAATTTGATTAATAATATAAACAAATAAGGGGAACAGCCATGGGTGCTACCTGTGTACAGTGGAGGCTCCTCCAGTTGTGCACATTTGCACGTGAACCCCCTGGGCAGGGCAAGGAGGAAAAAATTGAGCAAAAAAAAAAAAATTGTTAAAATTGTATTTTTATTAGTGTGTGTGTTTTATTATTTATACATTTTATACATTCATTATTGATTATAAGTATAGTATACAGTACACTTGTTGTTATGTATGTATTATAATATTGTTGTAAGCAGCCAAGCAGGAGGGAGCTAGGACCAGGCGGACGCCGGACGACGACAGAGCAGCCAGAGCCAGAGAAACTGCAGGATTTTAGCTCAGCTGACGTCACCAGACCAGTCCACACCGCGTCAGTCACTAGCTTCTCACTCCTCTCCTCTCTAAGAGCTCTGCTGCTGTGTACTGTGCGCACACCACTCCCACAGAAGTCGTCACCTGACCTCCCCTATCCTAAACCTGATCGCACGTGCAATAAAGAAAACCCCTATCCAGGCGTAGCTCCTCCCAGCCCGGCACTGCTAATAGACTCCTATTCGCACAGGCTGAAGTGTGCGAGCTGACTTCAGCCTGTGCTCTGGCTCCACCCACAGTCTGGCTGATGCCCTGATCCCGCCTCTGATACGCTGTTGCGTACACATGACCGCCCCCACAAGGTTCCTCCCCCTCAACGGCGCGAAAAGCTCATTGAGGAGATAGCCGTTGAAGAGAGGAGCCTTGTTTTACAGAGCGCCTCTCTGTCACAGGCCAGCTCCAGCACTGTCATGTCATATTCTGGAGTCTGGACCGGAGCAGGGGCAGGGGATAGGTTAACTTATTACAGGTATGTGACAGCCTCAGGCACATTTTATTCAATTGCTTTTCAATGATAAAAGCAATAAGTATTTATAGCTAGGGAAAGCCTGGGTGTTTATATACCGGATTTGGACGTAACAGTACATGGTAAAATGTAAATGTCCAGACTGTTTAAAAGATCTGCGTGCATACAAAACCTGGGCTCAAAGGACTCCTTGCAATGCATTTGAAGTGAGCCAATCAGCTTTCTGCATTGTTGCGTGCCACCACTACACTCTCATGATCCAGTTAGGGAGGTTGTAGCTAAAAGAGCTTATCAAACTGAATCTTTGGTCTTTTATGTGAAAATACTCCTGGGCATAAAAGGGACATGGTACTCAAAAATTGTTACTTTATTTTATTTGAAAAATAGTTCTTTTAGTAAACCAACATTTTCTGTGGGAGTGAGCAGCGGAGCCCCAGGTCTTAGTGTTACACTATTATGCACCATAACAAGCTTTTACTTAACCCTTTTTTCATTTATATTTTAACATGTTTAACTGCATATACTGTACATGATAGAAACATCTTGAATAAAATGTCCCTTTTTTCTTATTCAGTTAAAGTTTACTTTTAAATTCCCCATTCCATTCATTAGGTGGTTAAACAAAGTTAAAGGGACAGTCTACACCAAAATTATTTTATTGCAGGGGGGGGCTGGCTGGGGGCATCATTTTATTGCAGTCGGCGCTGGCTGGGGGCATCATTTTATTGCAGTGGGGGCTGGCTGGGGGCATCATTTTATTGCAGGGGGGGCTGGCTGGGGGCATCATTTTATTGCAGGGGGGGCTGGCTGGGGGCATCATTTTATTCAGGGAATATATGTAGTAGTACTGACTTAGAGCTTTAGAAATGTCTTCTCTGTCCTGGTTGTCTAGCCCTAGAGGAGCTTTTTCTCTGTCCCTTTCACCTATTCCTCTGTCCATGACCTTGTGTAGTCCTAAAGAGCATACAGGGATGATTTCCAAAAAAATTGCTACTGCTACGCTGAATAAAATTTAAATACATTTATAAATAAAAACAAAATAACAATAACTTAAATGGGGACTATGGTAAAAAAAAATTTTTATGGGGAACCACGTTTTTAATTTCAATTATCCATTTTGCAAAGTCATTTTATGTTTTACTAGAGATTAATTTATTAAATAGAATAGATTAGATTATATACTTTGTGTTAGATTTAGATTTTTTTTATTCAACCTTTAAAAGCCAGCAGTAACCTTTGTACATTTTTCTACCCTTTTAATAATACCTTTTCTTCTCTCCCTACATTGATTCTAAAAGACTTGTTTTTTGATTGACATGCCTCCTGGCTGATATATGTATTTAGTACATAAGTACTAAATACATATGTCAGCCAGGCATGTCAATCAAAAAATTTGTAATGCATGCTAATTAAATACATTAATATTTTACTCTGAAACCCACTAACTAAGATTAACATTAGACTTATGAGCTGGATCACTAGTGTTTTATGGATGGGTCCTTAGCTAAAGTTGTGGGGTCATGGTAGTGCATATTGGGTGTGTTATGGGTAGAGTAAGGCATGTCCTGGGTGGAACTGGGGAAGTGCAATTCACTGCTGCTTTTCATACAGGGGTGTACTGTGTCCTACAAACTGAGAATAATGTTGAGGAATCAGTCACAAAGTTGAAGTTACGCTGGGTCTGGATATTTCAACAAGACAACGACCAAAAACACTGCTGGTTCAAATGAGCGTGGCTTTCTCGAATGGGCGTGGTTTTCTCAAAGGGGTGTGGCTTTCACAAAGGGGCGGGGTCTTGTGCACCACCATCTTAAAAATTCACCAGGCGCCACTGCCTGTGTACCCTCTTATGTATGCCTGCATTTGGGGCTGTGGGAAATTTTGGTAGTATTTGAGGAACTAAATGAGTGGATTACATCTTTCGTACTACTGTGGCTCCGCTATGTGGATGGCGTGTTCATCCTGTGGAAAGGCGCTCCAGAGTCTTTTTTAAAGGGATACCCATCATTTTTCTTTCATGATTCAGATAGAGCAAGCAATTTTAAACAAGTTTCTAATTATTATCAATTTGGCTTTGTTCTTTTTGTATCTTTTGTTGAAAAACAGAGACGTATGCTTAGGAGACAGAGCCATTTCTGGAGCACTATATGGCAGCAGTTTTGCAAGACTGCTAGATGGCAGCACTATTTCCTACCATGTAGTGCTCCAGATGCCTACCTAGGTATCTCTTCAACACAGATTATCATGGGACCAAAGCAAATTTGATAATAGAAGTAAATTGGAAACTTTTTTAAAATAGTATGCTCTGTCTTAATCACAAAAGAAAATGTTGGGGTTTCATGTCCCTTTAAAGTCATTTGTGAATATTTTGAATAGAAATAACTATAATATTCTTCTTACTTGTGAATATAGCAAATCGGAACAGACGTTTTTGGACAGAGGGAAGAAAATTGACAACAGAAATCTTTTGCACAAAAAAACGTGACTAACAGTTTATTACTGGCTAGTAGCCGTCATCCCCAGTCATTGATTAGATGGATTCCAGTTGGACAGTTTTTGCGATTGCGCGGAAACTGCTCAAGTAAGATTTGAAAATTATGCAACTGAGATGCATGACAGGTTTCGCTCTAGAGCAGAGCTTTCCAAACTTGTTCTGTTAGTGACACACTTTTTAGACCTACATCATTTCGCGAAACAGTAATTCAGCTGTACTAGCAAAAAGGAGGTGAAACTAACTTGTATTAAGTGATACAGATACATACATAAATTATATAATAATTAAATGTATTTACAAGTAACAGTATGTAAGTATGTGCAAGAATTAAAAAAAGTTTAATAACACCAATAGCTACTTACTATTTTAATGGGATGTATGAGGTTGATGGGATGAACACAATTTCTGAATATTTGGTGGAATATTAGTTAAAGACACTCGCATTTCATCATCAAGCATTTCTTAAGCTTCCACTTCCTATCCATATATCAAGAGCAGGAGCAGCAATGCACTACTGGGAGCTAGTTGCCAAAAAAAAAAACACTGACTTCAGCTCAGCATTTAAGCTGCTGCCCTCAGAGCTCGGTGAGTCCGACTGACTACTGCCCACACTGCAAACACACTGCTGTCGCACTCACTGACTACACATGCAGTCACGAGCCAATTAAGGAGACTACACATGCAGTCACGAGCCAATTAAGGAGACTACACATGCAGTCACGAGCCAATTAAGGAGACTACACATGCAGTCAGGAGCCAATGTGCCGCCAAAGCCACCAATGGGAATAGTTTCAGTTCCCACTGAGCTGCGCCAATAGGTTAAGATGATCTGTATCCCCCTAGGTATCAATCACATGTCAACCATGTGATATGCGTAGCAAGCAGGCGGGAAGTCAGAAACCCAAAAAAAAAAAAAGTTTGTGAAGAAGCAGGGACACACCTACACACTGCTGCCGACACACAGTTTGGAAAGCACTGCTCTAGAGGCTATTCAAAAAGAAATCTGAATTATGCAGTTAATAAGGCACGAAGAGCAGATAGAGATGAATTATTGTATAAAAAAAGAGAATTAGCTTCTGAAAACACAGTAAGGTTTGTTAGTCAATATAACTGTCACTGGAATAAAATTAAAATAATTTTGAGAGAAAAAAGGTCATTTTTGACAGCAAATGAAAATATAAAAAAAATTGGTGGGTGATAAACCAAGGACTGGCTCGAAAAACAACTTAAATTAGAAGGTTTTCAATGTGGACATTGTGTCATTTGTAAATTTATTGTGAGAACCAAGCAATTTTCCAAAGGGAAAGACGTGTTTAAAATGAGACAATTTATTAACTGTAAAACTAGAAATGTAATTTATTTATTATATTGTTCATGTCCGTTGTTCTATACTGGATAAACTAAAGAATGTTGAAAGATAGAGTAACAGAACACAAGAATGACATATGTAAAGCAAAAGAGGGTGAAATAAATAGTAATGTGGCTTTGCATTTCAAATTGTGTCATAATTGTTCCACAGATGATTTGAAGGTAATTGGTAATGAGAATTGTTCGCTACATGGTAGAGGTGGTAACATTGACAATTTGTTGCTGAGAAGGGAAGCAGCCGGGCTGTACAGCTGAATATGCTATCCCCAAAAGGGCTGTGTGAAAAGCTTGAATTTGCTCCCTTTTTCATGCAATAATTGATCGTATTTCATGAAGACCTCTTGAGTCATAGCTCGTTATATGAGGACTGCAAGGGACTTTACAACACTGTGCTGCTGACAAGTTAGATAGATTTGTAAATAACTGATATGTATCAATATACTTAGTAACATAACCTGCAAGAAATGTTGTCTCTTTTAACCCCTTAACGACCGAGGACGTGCAGGGTACGTCCTCAAAAAAAAGGCAGTTAACGCCTGAGGACGTACCCTGCACGTCCTTGGTGTGGAAAGCAGCTGGAAGCGATCCTGCTACACTACAGAAAAGGGGATTTTTTTAAAAAAAAGATTCCTTTTTTTACTAAACTGGGTACTGGCAGACAGCTGCCAGTACCCAAGATGGCGCCCGCTAAGGCAGAGGGGGAGGGTTAGAGAGCTGTTTGGTGTGGGATCAGTGAGGTTGGGGGCTAAGGGGGATACTACAAAGCAGCATATGTAAATATGCTAAAAAAAAACCTAAAAAAAAACACAAATATACCTTTTATTTTAGTACTGGCAGAGTTTCTGCCAGTACTTAAGATGGCGGGGACAATTGTGTTGTGGGGGAGGGAAGAGAGCTGTTTGGGAGGGATCAGGGGGTCTGATGTTTCAGGTGGGAGGCTGAGCTCTACACTAAAGCTAAAATTAACCCTGCAAGCTCCCTACAAGCTACATAATTAACCCCTTCACTGCTAGCCATAATACAAGTGTGATGTGCATCGGCATTTAGTGGCCTTCTAATTAACAAAAAGCAACGCCAAAGCCATATATGTCTGCAATTTCTGAACAAAGGGGATCCCAGAGAAGCATTTACAACCATTTGTGCCATAATTGCACAAGCTGTTTGTAAATGATTTCAGTGAGAAACCTAAAATTGTGAAAAATTTAACGTTTTTTTTTAATTTGATCGCATCTGGCGGTGAAATGGTGGCATGAAATATACCAAAATGGGCCTAGATCAATACTTTGGGTTGTCTACTACACTACACTAAAGCTAAAATTAACCCTAGAAGCTCCCTACATGCTCTCTAATTAACCCCTTCACTTCGGGGCATAATACACGTGTGGTGCGCAGTGGCATTTAGCGCCCTTTTAATTACCAAAAAGCAGCAACAAAAGCCATACATGTCTGCTATTTCTGAACAAAGGGGATCCCAGAGAAGAATTTATGCCATAATTGCACAAGTTGTTTGTAAATAATTTCAGTGAGAAACCTAAAGTTTGTGAACAAAATTGTGAAAAAGTGAACAATTTTTTTTATTTGATTGCATTTGGCAGTGAAATGGTGGCATGAAATATACCAAAATGGGCCTAGATCAATACTTTGGGATGTCTTCTAAATTAAAATATATACATGTCAATGGATATTCAGGGATTCCTGACAGATATCAGTGTTCTAATGTAACTAGCGCTAATTTTGAAAAAAAGGGGTTTGGAAATAGCAAAGTGCTACTTGTACTTATGGCCCTATAACTTGCAAAAAAACCCCAAAGAACATGTTAACATTGGGTATTTCTAAACTCAGGACAAAATTTAGAAACTATTTAGCATGGGTGTTTTTTGGTGGTTGTAGATGAGTAACAGATTTTGGGGGTCAAAGTTAAAAAAAGTGTGTTTTTTTCAATTTTTTCCTCATATTTTATAATTTTTTTTATAGTAAATTATAAGATATGATGAAAATAATGGTATCTTTAGAAAGTCCATTTAATGGCGAGAAAAACGGTATATAATATGTGTGGGTACAGTAAATGAGTAAGAGGAAAATTACAGCTAAACACAAACACCGCAGAAATGTAAAAATAGCTTTGGTCCCAAACGGACAGAAAATGGAAAAGTGCTGCGGTCATTAAGGGGTTAAATAATAAAGTGAGATTTTTTACCATTTGCCTTAAACTTCACCAATCCGAGAATAGGGCGGAAAATAAATAAATGGGAGTTCACTTAGGCTGCTTTCGGCAAGCGCTCAGAGCCAGCGCTGGGCACATCTGCTCCAGCGATGATGTGGCGCTAGGAGACGTCACAAGTAAGGGAGCTTAGAAAAAACGTTTGCATGCACAAAGAGATCTGCTGCACAATAATGGAGTACTCCTATATCATTCATATGTGAGACGTTTCTATTTGCATGCAATGTATCTATTTAGCCAATCACATGAGACAAATGTGTGCAGGCACCAATTAGCAGCAGCTTCCACTAGTGTATGATATGTGTGTATTCATTTTTTAACAAGAAATACTAAGAGAACGAAGCACATTTGAAAATAGAAGTGAATTTAAAAGTGTCTTAAAATGACATGCTCTATCTGAATCATGTAAGTTCATTTTTGACTTTCCTATCCCTTTAAATATTTTCCTATCCTTTTAAATATGATTTTAACTGTGTAGATTAAATACACATTTGCAATACAAATTTTAATATGTATTATTAACACAATTTGTAATACATACTTTAATTGCATTTTTTTTTAAAACCATCCATGTAAAAATTGGATCCAGCACAAAAAAGTATGAAATTCCATGAATAACTTCACATGGTGTGGAGGACACAAATACAAAGGAGGAAACACACACACACACACACATATATATATATATATATATATATATATATTACATAGCAGTTTAGAGTACTATGTAAAATATTAATAAGTTAATTTCATATTTTTGGTTCTATTATCACAGAAAAGGGGCAAAGCTTCAACCTTTATGTATGAATACAATTGTTTCCTATAGTGATTTCTTATAGTCAAATATATGCCTAGCTCTTGACCCTCACCATGCACATCTCACACCATATTCACCCTGCAGCTCTGAAAATCTTTATAAGCACTTCCCACCCTCACATCCCCTCCACCCCCACCCTATTGCTGACTCTTAACCTTCCCTGTAATTGCAATCTGCTGAAATTCTTCAATATGATTTGACTGCCCAAAACACCCTTATTTCTCTTGTAAAACTGCTGTGTATTCTGAATGTTATATAGTGTTTAGAAGGGTTAAACATATAGTTAGACTGAGTCAGCTCCAGAGAAGCAATGCACTGCTGGGATGTAGCTAAACACAGTGGGTGACAAGAGGCATGTATGTGTAGTCACCAATAACCAGCTAGCTCCCAGTACTATGTTGCTGCTCCTGAGCCTACCTAGGTATGCTTTGTGATAAAAAAATACCAAGCGAACAAAATACATTTTATAATAGAAGTAACAATTAAAATCAGCCAAGAGGATGAGAGCTGCTTAAATCCTATTGGATGTTCAAATCAGCCAATAGGATTTAAGCAGCTCTCATCCTATTGGCTGATTTGAATTTTTCAGGCGATAGGAATGCAACAGTACCCCAATATAAAAGGGGTACCTTGCATTCAAGCTTCAGTGTGCAGCGGTCGATCGCATGAAGAGGACGTTCCGCGCTGGATGTTGTCGCCGGTCCCGGACAGCTCTGTGCCGCCACAGCTCCGTGCCACCGGGATAAAGATAGAAGATGCCCCCACGATGGATGAAGATGTCGCCGCCTGGATGAAGACTTCTCGCCACCTGGATGAAGATGGATGTCCGGAATTCAGGAACTGTGAGTAGATTACCTGGGGTTAGTAATGGTTTTTTTCAGGGTGCTTTTTTTAAGATTAGGGCTTTTTTATTTTAATGGGCAGTAAAAGAGCTGAATGCCCCTTTAGGGGCAATAGGTAGCTTAGTTTGTTTTTTAGACTTAGGTTTTTTTATTTCGGAGGGTTGGGTGGGGGTTTTTACTGTATTTTTTAATGTAAAAGAGCTGTTTAACTTAGGGCAATGACCTACAAAAGGCCATTCTAAGGGTTATTGGTAGTTTATTCTTAGGTTAGGGGGTGTTTTTAGCTTGGGGGGCTTTTTTGTTTTTATAGGGCTATTAGATTAGGTGTAATTTGTATTAGTTTGGATAATTTTGTTTATTATTTTTTGTAATATTAGTGTTTTTTTATTTTTCGTAATTTTAGTGTGTTTTTTTTCTGGTAATGTTAGATTTTTTTATTTTTTGTAGTGTTAGTTTTTTTTTAAATGTGTAATTTAGTTTTTTTTATTTGTAGTTTATTTTATTTTATTAAAATATTTATGTTAGGTTTATTTATAGTTTAATCTTAGTTTGTTTTTATTTCACAGGTAAGTTTTTATTTATTTTAAGATAGTTATATTGTAAAAAGGCAGCCATGCAGGGTGTTAAATCATTGCTGTCACGAGGGTCAAATCTCTATTGCATGTGTCTGCTACTGGCAACCAAGGTGATAAAATGACTGCTCAGTTGTGAAAAATATATATGGGTGGGGCCTAAGGTTAAGCTTTTAGGAGGACATTGTATGATCCCACCTACCACCTGTACCCAGTCACCTATAGGTCATCCGATATTGTTATGGAGCACAGCTGTCAACCCTAGGACTAAAGCCCAGATTGGCTCCTCCAAATAAGGCAAATGAATGGTGGGTGGAGTTTGTCCATTGAAAAATAATGTTGGCTGCTATATTTTTCTATTGTAATACAACAGAAATGTCTTGTAAATACAGGGTGTTTACTGTTCCTTTAACACCTAGAAGAAGAAAAAATATCCCACTGTTTAGTAAGGTATGTGTAGAAATTCTTTTTTTTTTTCTTATTATTCAGACTTTCCTTTTTATATTTGCAAGGTTTATTGGGCATAAAGAAGAGCTTGGTTGCCCTCTCTATTCCATAATCAAGGTTCAGTGCAGAGCAATAAAAACATAGCTTATACACCGTAAGATCATCTAGTGAACGTATGGTGTAAATAAATCTTGGTTTCTGTGACTTAATCATTCTTGGGGGTCTTTACAATATGTTCAAAATAAAAATAATGATCTTGCAGACTGTATATCAATAGAACATTAAAAAAATTATTAATAAAGGTATGATCAGTTCCCCTGAAATATATATATATTATTTTCAATTAATAATGTTTAGTATTGCTATGATTTGCAGTCTACAGAACCGCTGTTAGCATTCTGGGTTCTATGACAGATTACATATTTGTATTGCAATAAATTATTCTCCACACAAGAGTCACTGATAAATTGTTTATGTGCTAATATTTGCACAGGCTTCTGGGTAAGATTCCAGTACACCCAGATGACGGCACTGATGAGGTTAAGGATATTAAACATAATTAAAGGAACACTCAAGTCAAAATGAAACTTTCATTATTCAGATAGAGCAGCAATTTGAAACAACTTTCAAATTTACTTCCATATAACAAAATGTACACAGCCTTTTTATATTTACACTTTTTGAGTCACCAGCTCCTACTGAGCATGTGCAAGAATTCACAGAATATATGTATATGCATTTGTGATTGGCTGATGGCTGTCACATGATACAGGAGGAGTAGAAATAGACATAACTTTGAAATTTATCAGAAAAAATATACAAATCATTTGAAGTTGAGACTTAGGGCTCAGCGGATCATGTCTGACAGACATCGATAAATGCAGACAGCATACGCTGTCAGCATTTATCATTGCACAAGCAGTTCTCGGCCACTAGCAGGGGTTGTCAATCAGCCCAATCGTGTGAGATCGGGCGGATTAATGTCTGCAGCCTCAGAGCAGGCGGATCAGTTAAGGAGCAGCAGTCTTAAGACCGCTGCTTCATAACTTCTGTTTCTGGTGAGCCTGAAACAGGGGCATCAGGGGCCATTTATCATCGATTTACCATTGGTCTGTCCAACATGATTCCCTCAGTTCTTGTGAACTGCTTGTGCAATGCCGCCCCCTGCAGATTCACGGCCAATCGGCCACTAGCAGGGGGTGTCAATCAGCCCAATTGTATAGGATCGGGCGGATTGCAGATTGCAGCCTCAGAGGCAGCGGACCAGTTATGGAGCAGGGGCATCAGGGGCCATTCGGCAATTGATAAATTGGCCCCAATGTGCTATTACATTGTCCTTTTATTGTGCATTTGTTCATTATGCAAATCTACTGTATTTACTTTTCCTTAAACAAATCAAGCACCTTATTCCTGCAAAGGATCTTCCCACAATCATCCATGCTTTGGTAATATTGCATTTGGACTACTGCAATACACTTTATTATAGTCTCCCAGACAATGACTTTCCCAGAAATTTCTTATTGGGGGGGCACTTCCAGGAAGCCCACCAGTGATTTGTGGGTGAGGCCTGGAAGGGAGGGCATCACTGGGGCATGTCGTGAGCAGAACCAGGCGTGTCATGGGCAGGATTGGGCATACGGTGGGTGGAGGGGTCATGCCCCGGGCAGGGGCGACTAGAGATGCTGCATTGCCTGGCCAGAGTGGTGGTGGGAGCTACTGTTTGGTGGGCACATCGAGGGACAGCCATTATGCTGGGGGTGCTAATGAATCCCTGCGACACCACAGCTCTCAGAAAAACTACTCCATCTCCTTCAGTTGGTACAAAATGCTGCAGCAAACCCGTCCTCCACTTCCTGACACTGGTTGCCAATTAAATGGTGCATATGATTTAAGACAGACCTGTTATTCTACAAAGCTCTGCATGATCAGGTACCAAGCTATTTAAAAGAATTACTGGTGCCCTGTGTACTAACTCGCACTCTTCGATTAGCACATGCCTGGAAACTAATTATGCCAAGGATTCACCAAAAATGCTGTGTTCAAGCTTTTTATACATTACATCTCTATAGAACACTCTCCCCAGCACTGTGAAAAAAGGTCCTTCCCTGAACATTTAAAACAAAGACTCAAGACCTACTTGTTCACATAAGTCTTTTAGGATTAAAATCTCAAACCTCAATCTCTCTTCTCTAAATGCACCAATCAGGAGAAAAGGGCTATATGAGATGGTATTATTATTATTGTTATTATTATTATTATTATTATAACTAGTTGGAAAGCCTGCCCAGAGGGCAGTCTATTGTGGTGACGGAACCACCCCAGGGGACAGATGCGGGCATTATAGTATAGATGGTGGCCCCCTGTGCCTCACGCACACATACACACACACACCCCTCTTCCTCACACACACACACACACATATATTATAGAGAGGTTCCCTCTGCCTCACACACCTAACCCAATACCCAGTACCTTATATAGAGACACCTAATATTATGGTTCTCTCTGCCTCTCATATAAAGTCTTCTGCAGTAGCTTATACAGAGATAGTCACTATTAAAGAGAGGTTAGTTGTGATACACACACATCTCCCCAGTGCTTTGTACACAGACACATCAGCAATTAGAAAGTTACCTACATAAAACAACTATATAGCTTGCTGAGGTGGTAGCAGCTTGTTTCGTACAGTATTAACTACAGGACGGCAGAGATCACATGGTACTCACCGGAAGCTGCATTGATGTTACCCAGCTACTTCCTGTAGTTCTCTTCCCCGTGTGGTCATGGCAGCCATGTGACTTGGGACATCATAGGTCCTTCTGCTGGTAGGGAAGAAGCTTCTACACACACACCGGTGGATTCAGAAGATTCTTTCACCACCCTGCCATTTTCGGAATCCACTATGCCATTTTCGAATTCTTTTGGCTGCGTGCGCAACTGACGACGGCAACGAACGCGTTACAAACGCGATTATAGTATAGATGTGGTGAGGGGCAATCAAGTACAAGAAAACATGGTTAAGAGTATTTTCAAAATAATCTTAAACATATAGGGTCAGGTTACATTGTTTTTTTTGCTCTCGCGCTAACTGCACTCATAGTAAACGTTTAACATGGGCAGGTTTGAGCACGTATTACAAGTTGAAAGTAAAAAGTCAGTATGTAAACGAAACCCGATGCGCACTAACTTCAGGAATTTGGATATCGCAAACACGCTAACTTCATCTCACCATGGACTTCAATGCTTTTTTAAAAAAACTAACACTTTTCACTTATGTGCTAACCCGACACGCATTAGACCAACTGCACTTAAAGGGCCATTATACAC